>NC_069499.1:308401122-308573622 GCF_027579735.1 Bombina bombina | reverse complement strand
TATCCGGTAACCAGGAAAAAGATCCCTTTGAAAGTATCTTAGCGGTTTCCAAGTATAAGTTACAACCACTCCGTTGCAAGGTGCTGGTATACTGCGCTAGCTCCCATACAGATACGAAGCTTCTCTCACCATCCATGACAACTAAAAGGTCGGGATCATCCAGAAAAGCAAACTTGAGTAGCCTGGATTAGGTTTCACCGGCATAAATCACCAAACATTACGAGTTTCGCCCCTACCCTTTCTTGGTCTGGCACTGGGGCTTCATCAGATGCTGAATTGGTATTGGAGACCGGCCTTTTTCTCTCCCTCAACCAAGTACTGGGTACAGTTTTTCTAGTGGGGATGTTGACAAACTATTGTTACAATAGTCCCGCTCTACAAGCTACAGACAGCTGCACCAATGGGACTAAATGAAAAAATAGAATATTCCTTCTTTCTATAAAAATATGACCTAAGTATAAGTTGGTTTAGAAGTTTTTTTAAGTGTCTAGGATATAAACTGGGCTTTACCAGTTAACTTTAAAAGAATTTAAGAGATCAGGCATTTGTGATAGGCATGTCTCTTTAAATACTAAGCCGCTTGTCTGTCTATTTCTATGAAGCCCTGTTTAGCATGTACACAATACACTCTATGTAATTATTAGGATCTTGTGCCATGATGATATTATTTATCTTTTATTTTGTAGTTAAAATGTAAACATTGTGTAATATATTGTTGATAATGTTCCTATAAATACGCTGCTGTTTTTGTAAAACATGCAATTGCTCTTCTGTCATGTTTTAAATCACCGGGAACCCTGATTGCAGGATATTTGAGAGAGAACAAGGAGGAGCTAACCAGAGTTGTTTTAAGAGGCTGGTCTCCAACACCAATTCAGCATCTGACGAAGCTCCAGTGCCAGCTCAAGAAAGGGAAGGGGCGAAACGCATAATGTTTGGTGATTCATACCGGTGAAACCTAATCCAGGCTGCTCAAGTTTGCTGTTCTGGATGATCCAGACCTTTTAGTTGTCACGGATGGTGAGCGAAGCTTCATATCTGTATGGGAGCTAGCACCTTGCAAAGAAGTGGTTGTAACCTATATTTGGAAACCGCTAAGGTACTTTTAAAGGGATCTTTTTCCTGGTTACCGGATATAAGCAACAATTCGAGATAACGTGCCTCTGACGTTTGGCAGGTGAAGCGTGTTGATACACATTGTGCTTTACTTTGTGTCCTTGGCATTTAACTTTGCAACTTAAGGAACTTTTTGCAACATTGTAGTGCCACCATAGCAGAGTTGGCTTTAATACTAAGTATGGTTTGCAATTATATACTACAATTATATATGTCTCTTTAATTCTAGTACCTTTAAACTACTTTAAAAATGTGGTCAAGATATGCTAGTGTCATGTATCCTCGACAAGATTACATATGATGCAGAACTGACAGCCCCTTTAAACAGAAAAGCTACCTACAAAGTTATACAATGTATTACTGTAATCCAGCAATGCAGACAAACAATAATTAACCAAATCACACACAGAAATGTTACACATACTTTTTAATATACAAATACATACCATGATTGCACTAAAAAAGCAATTATACTAATGTCTGAAATAAACTTTTGAATCAGCTTATGGTATATGTTTTTTTAAAGCTTATTTCCAGCACTGTGTGACTATATTGTACCATATAACCAACCAGGGAGCTTTCATTAATTCCACATTAATTTACCTTAATATTTTCCATCATATTGTTTCACTCAGGGATTGTCCAAGTTGTTGCCTTAAGACATTTGCTAACGTCATCTGAGAGTTACGCCTGAGCATCATTTTGCTTGATTGGCTTCAGAACAGGAGTGGACTTGTGAACTTGCACATCAACTTGAGTTAAAAAGTGCAAATCATCTAAAAAGGCATCAGAATTTTACAATGAGGGCAGATTATGGGGGTTTAAATGCCCAGTCACGAATCTGTGTGTGTGTTTTTTTTTTTATTAGAATATATATTTTGGTTTCCATTAACTGCTTTAATCAATAGAAATAATTCAATACAGCTGTATTTTTGGCCTTTTCAATATCTTGATGATGCTTAGAATATGAGTCTACGGACTTTTGTAAAGGTGATTTTTCCAAAACCAGTAATAAATCTGCAAAGCGCATCAATGCATTTGTGGTTGAGAAGGATTTATATGGGAAGTAATTATAATTTCTCATTAATATTTATAGTATAGCTCTGAATATTTTGTAATTACATTACACTTTTTTATGCATTCCCAGAAAAAAGCCCAGATTTACCTGCAGTGGGGAAAATATTTGCAGAAAGGAAAACAGACAAATGGGGTTAAAGGTTAAAAAGCTGGAAATAGAAACAAAAGGAAAAAAGGAGGTGAGTAGTACATGCTTAGCTACAACTTGCACAATGATTGGACGTCCAGTTCTGTATAAAAGAGACAGTAAACATTTTGAGATATTAATATAAAAGCTATAGTTATGCATAGTGAAACTACTTTGCAATACACTTTCATTATTAAAATATGCCCCCCTTCTTTTTCTTTTAATTTAGGTCTGAAAACTGTTGACTTCTCAAAGTTAACCCTGGTACATATCTTTCCCTAATTGACTTTAGCAAATAACAACTGCAAAATAATTCACTTTGACCATGACAAGCCTTGTTGTCTAAAAACTCAAGCCCTGATTGGCTCCTCCAGCTGAGGAGTAAAATGGTGGATAGAGATTGGTTATTTAAAAACCATTGCCGCCAACAAGATTAATTTGTTTTTAAAATGTTTAGACTTGGCTGTAAGACAATAAAAATGTGTTGTAATTACAATGTGTTTACTGTTTAAAGTTGCATGAAAATATATATATTGTATTTAAGAACAAAAACACAAATTCAGAAGGGTTTTACCTTAGAACATAGTTGTTTCTTACCCACAGTCCTCAAGTACCCCCAACAGGCCAGGTTTTCATTAACCAGTGCACAAGTGAATTAATCAGCTGATGGGTGAGAGCAGGTTAGCAACCATGGTGTTACTGATCAGCTGATTACTTCACCTGTGCACTGGTTCAGCTATAATTAAAACCTGACCTATTGGGGTACTTTAGGTCCTGCAGTTGAGAAACACTGCCTTAGAATCTGTCTCTCATACACCTTCTCAAAGTTGAGTTCATCAGCCATCTCTCATATAGACAATCTAATAGTTAAATAAGTAGTTCTGCACTACACCCACACATTAAACGCACACTGCACTACACACCCACTGCACTACACACACTCACACTACACACACATATATATATATGCTTGTGCACTTAACTATGAACCTTTATTTTGGAAATGTCATTAAAAAAAAGTCACGTTACACCCTCACCAAAAAATATAAAAAAATATAATGTCCAAAAAAGCCTAAAATTTGTGGGGGGTTTGGGCAGAAGAGTTTTGAGTGCCTAGGGCAGCATAAAACCTAAATACACCACTGCAGCCTGGGTCAACTTAACTTTTATTAGCATATTCATATTAGCATATTCAAAACTTAAATATTCCCAGGATTTTGTCTTTTCTCCAAGAAGGTTTGGAGAAGGGTTCATCGAAGAGTTCCCTAAAGGGTCAAATCTCAACATTATCTATTTTGTTACACAAACGTCTGGTTGATGTCACGGATGTACAATCTTTTTGCAACAACAAAGAAGACAGTCACCAAGTCGTAGGCAGATAAAATAATCCAGTCAGAATCTTTTTGTCAGGCCTTGGTCAGGATCAGGCCTGTGTTCAAACCAGTTACTCCTCCATGGAGTCTTAATTTAGATCTCAAAGTTCTTCAATAGGCTCCGTTTGAGCCCATGCAGTTCTTAGATATTAAGTTGTTATCTTGGAAAGTTGTATTTCTTGTTGCTATTTCCTCTGCTCAGAGAGTGTCGGAGCTCTCGGCTTTACAGTATGTGTCTCCTCATCTCATTTTCCATTCAGATAAGGTAGTTTTTCGTACTAAATTAGGATTTCTTCCTAAGGTTGTTTCTGATCTGAACATTAATCAGGAGATTGTTGTACCTTCGTTGTATCCTAATCCTTATTCTCAGAAGGAAAGACTTCTGCACAATTTGGACGTAGTCCATGCTTAAAAGTTTTACTTGCAGGCTACTAAGGACTTTCGTCAGTCTTCTTCTTTGTGGTTTTCTCAGGAAAATGTAAGGGACAGAAAGCTACGGCTACTTCTCTTTCTTTTTGGCTAAAGAGTATCATCCGCTTTGCATATGAGTCTGCTGGACAGCAGCCTCCCGAGAGAGTTACGGCTCATTCCATGAGGGCTGTTGCTTCCTCATGGGCGTTCAAAATTGAAGCTTCTGTGGAACAGTTTTGCAAGGCTGCAACTTGGTCCTCTCTTCACACTTTTTCAAAGTTCTACAAATTTGACACTTTTGCTTCGGTTGAGGCCACTTTTGGGAGAAAGGTTCTTCAAGCAGTGATGCCTTCCGTTTAGGTTCCCTGTCTTGTCCCTCCTGTATCATCTGTGTACTCTAGCTTGGGTATTGGATCCCATTAGTAATTAAGACGATCCATGGACTCATTGTGTCTTAAAAAAGAAAAGAAAATTTATGCTTACCTGATAAATTTATTTCTTTTTTGACACGATGAGTCCACGGCCCGCCCTGTTCCTTTAGACAGGTTGTGGGTTATTAAGTAAACTTCAGACACCTCTGCACCTTGGCTCTTCCTTTCTCTTCCTAACTTTGGTTGAATGACTGGAGTGGGAGGGAAGGGAGGAGCTATTTAACAGCTCTGCTGTGGTGCTCTTTGCCTCCTCCTGCTGACCAGGAGGTGAATATTCCATTAGTAATTAAGATGATCCCTGGACTCATCGTGTCAAAAAAGAAATACATTTATCAGGTAAGCATACATTTTCTTTTTCCTTGATTTTGCAAAGGCCTTTGACACAGTAGACCACGACATACTACTGCAAAAACTCAGGTATTGTTGATCCTGGTTTCGATCATATGTATCGGATCGATCACAGTATGTCTCCATTTCTGACAGCGACTCCCTCCCTCTCCCAGTCACATGTGGTGTTCCCCAAGGTTCCATTCTCGGCCCCCTACTATTCACATTATTTATAAATGATCTGCCAAATGTCTGCAAATCCTCAACTGTACACATGTACGCAGATGACACGGTAATCTATGCAAACAAATCTGATATGCCGCAGCTTGAGGCAGTGCTCCAAGACCAGTTCACAGAGGTAGACAAGTGGATCTCTGTCAGGGTGCCAGGAATCAGACTGAGACGAGAAGTGCAAAAATAATCACACCTTTATTCATAGCAAAAAATAATAAAAAGTCCACAAGTAAAATAACAAGCCAGGAGTAAAAAACCAGAGCTGGTAGTCAGACGAGCCGAGTCAGGAGCCAAAGCGAATAGTCAGATGAGCCGGAAACAGGAACAAGGAAAACAGCAGAGTCAAGAAAAGCCAGGGATCAGGAACCAGAAAGGACGTCAGGCAGCCAGGTAATACACAGGAACTCTCACAAACAGGTCTGAGACAATGCAAAGGCAAAGCATACTGAACAGAGGCCCTTTAAATAATAAGTGATGACATCACAATTCTGAGACTCCATCCTGTCTCACATGGATGATGCACACCAGTCTGGCCATAAAAGGAAGTGTAGAAAATGAGCAGCATCCCCCACAATGCACCATAGTCAGGAAGAGAGGTGAGTAAAATGGCTGCCAGCAGCACATGGCAAACAACAGGGAAAAAACCCTGACAGTACCCTCCCCTCAACGACCCCTCCCCTGCGGGAGGACAAAAGGCTTATTGAGGAAACGGGCATGGAAGGCACGGAGGAGGGCGGGAGCATGAACATCAGAGGAGGGAACCCAAGAACGCTCCTCCGGACCGTAGCCCCTACACTGAACCAAATACTTTACACGGCCCCTGGACATACGAGAGTCAATAATGCTGCTGACCTCATACTCCTCATGGTTATCAACAAAGATAGGATGAGGACGAGGCAACACAGTGGTAAACCGATTACAAACCAATGGTTTCAAGAGGGAGACATGAAAAACATTGGAGACGCGCATAGCAGGAGGAAGGTCAAGAGCGTAGGCCACAGGATTAACCCGTCAGAGTATTCGAAAAGGACCAACATAACGGGGAGCCAATTTATTGGAAGGCACACAAAGGTTCAAGTTGCGGGAGGACAGCCAAACTCTCTCACCAACCTGGTAGGAAGGTGCGGGCAGATGCCTGCAATCAGCCTGGAACTTTTGGCGCTGCATAGAACGATGAAGGCAATCCTGAATCTGCATCCACGTGGAACAGAGTTGCCAGAGATGCTCCTCCAAAGCTGGAATACCCTGAAACATGAATGAATCGGGCAACAAGGATGGTTGAAACCCATAATTCGCCATGAACGGGGATAACTTGGAGGAAGCATTAATAGCACTATTACGAGCAAACTCTGCCCAAGGTAACAGTTCAGACCAATTATTTTGGTGATCTGAGACATAGCAATAGAGGAACTGTTCCAGAGCTTGATTAGAACGTTCCGCAGCGCCATTGGATTGAGGGTGATATGCTGAGGAGAAGGAAAGCTGGATCCCCATTTGAGCACAAAAGGAACGCCAAAATCTGGAGACAAACTGGCTACCCTGGTCCGACACTATCTCCTTGGGTAACCCATGTAAACGGAAGACTTCCCGGGCAAAAATCGAAGCAAGCTCCTGAGCGGTAGGCAGCTTCATCAAGGGAATGCAATGTGACATTTTAGAAAAACGGTCAACCACCATAAGGATAACAGTATTGCCATTGAAAACAGGGAGCTTGACAATGAAGTCCATGGAAAGATGTGTCCAAGGACGCTCACCATTAGCAATAGGTTGAAGAAGACTCACAGGAAGACGTCGAGGAGTCTTATTCTGTGCACAAACTGAGCAGCAGGCAACATATGCAGCAATATCAGAACGAAGACCTGGCCACCAGAATTGTTGAGTGACAGACCAAATCATTTGGTTCTTGCCTGGGTGACCTGCGGCTTTAGGATAGTGGTAAATGTGCAAAAGTTTAGTTTGAAGAACCTCAGGAACAAAACACTTACCACTAGGTTTCTCAGGAGGTGCATTGGTTTGTGCAGCCAGGATCTCCTCCCCCAAGGGAGAAGTCAAATTAGTATGTATGGTAGCCAAAATATGGTCAGGAGCTATAACAGGAGTAGGTACAGACTCCTCCTTGGACAGAGCTGAAAATTGTCGAGAGAGGGCATCAGCCCTAACATTCTTACTACCAGGCAGGTAGGAGACCACATAATTAAACCGAGACAAAAATAGCGCCCATCTGGCCTGTCGGGGCGACAAATGTTTTGCTTCAGATAGATAAGTTAAATTCTTGTGGTCAGTAAGAATGAGCACTGGCACTCTAGTACCCTCAAGAAGATGCGTCCATTCCTTGAGTGCCAGAATTATGGCCAGTAATTCCCTGTCGCCAATTTCATAATTGCACTCTGCTGGAGACAAATTCTTAGAGAAGAAACCACACGGATGCAAGGAACCATCAGGCGTAGGACGTTGAGACAAGAGGGCACCTACTCCAGTCTCAGACGCATCGACCTCAAGAACGAAAGGCAGGACAGGGTTAGGATGAGCCAGAACTGGAGCAGCAGCAAAGGCAGTCTTAAGACTATCAAAGGCCTTAATGGCAGTAGGTGACCAATGGAGTGGATCATTCTCTTTACGGGTCATGTCTGTGATAGGTTTGACCAAGGAAGAAAAGTTTTTAATAAACTTTCTATAGTAATTGGTGAACACCAAAAAACGTTGAATAGACCAAAGACCAACTGGGTGAGGCCACTGCAGAACTGCAGATAACTTGTCAGGATCCATGGAGAACCCTGCAACAGAGATAACATAACCTAGGAAGGTTACTTGAGTCTGATGGAACTCACATTTCCCGAGTTTACAAAACAGGCCGTTCTCACGTAGTCTCTGAAGAACCTGTGTAACATCAGAACGATGAGCCTCAAGTGTGGGTGAGTGTATGAGGATGTTGTCTAAGCACACCACAACACACTGTTGCAACATATCTCGTAGGACATCATTAATAAATTCCTGAAAAACAGCAGGAGCAATACATAGGCCAAAGGGCATTACAAGATACTCATAATGCCCGCTCCTGGTGTTAAATGCTGTTTTCCATTCGTGACCCTTCTTAATCCTAACGAGATTGTACGCTCCTCTCAAATCAAGTTTAGTAAAGACCGTAGCTCCCTTGAGGTGGTCAAAGAGTTCCGTAATGAGCGGAATAGGGTAAGCATTCTTAATGGTAAGACGATTAAGACCCCTATAATCGATACATGGTCTTAACTCACCACCCTTTTTCTTCACAAAGAAGAAGCCAGCCCTGCAGGAGATCAGGATTTGTGGATGATTCTCAGCGACAGAGCATCGGCAACATACTCCTCCATAGCACAATTCTCTGCAACAGACAGAGGATACACCCAGCCCCGAGGAGGAATCGCTCCGGGTTGCAGGTCTATGCCACAGTCGTAAGACCGGTGAGGAGGCAACGTTCCGGCACGCACCTTGTCAAACACGTCTCGGAACTCTCGGTACTCCTCTGGCAATTGAGATACCGAAGAAGTGCACAAGACTTTAACTGTTTCCGAAGACAAGTGGAAATACATTGCAGGGACCACGACAAAATTTCGGACCTGCGCCAGTTGAGACTGGGATTGTGCTTTTGGAGCCAGGGATAACCCAGAACAACTGGAAAATGCAGAGAGTTTATCACCTGGAACTGGAGGGTTTCAAAATGGAGAGCCCCAACAGCCATGGACAACGGAGCAGTTTCATGAGTAACGAGTGCGGGCTGAAGGGGCCTGCCATCAATGGCCTCAATAGCAAGTGGAATGGACTGAGGCAAAACAGGAATGGAGTTCTTTGATACAAATGCACTGTCAATGAAATAGCCCGCAGCACCGGAGTAAACAAGAGCCTGAGTGACTATGGACGAGTTCACCCAGACAAGACAACCGTGACAAAAGGTTTCTCCTTAAGCGGTTCCGGGGATGAGGATAAACATCCTAAAGTCTGCCCCTGACAGGACCTTAGGTGTTAGCGTTTCCCGGCCGTGTAGGACAAGACTTCAAAAGGTGGACCTGTAACCCACAATAGAGGCAGAGCCCCTCCCTCCTCCTAAAGGCCCTCTCGCCACGGAGAGACGAGTGAATCCCAACTGCATTGGCTCAGCAGTACCTGGTGACTCGGGACCAGGAGGCATGGGAGGAGAGGGAGGCATGGGTGGGAACGAACACGTAGGAGACAACGGAACAGGAGGCTTCCGCAAGTGCTCCTTGAAAGAGGGCCTCTCTTTAAGTCTGATTTCAATTAGGATCAAAAAAGACACCAATGCCTCGAGATCCTCTGGTAAATCTCTGGCAGCAACTTCGTCTTTAATCGCATCAGAGAGCCCATGAAAGAAGGTGGCAACAAGGGCTTCATTGTTCCAACCTACCTCTGCGGAAAGTGTACGGAACTCAATAGCATACTGAGCAACAGATCTTGTACCTTGCTGAATGGACATGAGTCGTTTAGCAGCAGAGGAGGAGCGAGCCAGAACATCAAATACCCTTCGAAAGGAGGCCACAAATTCAGGGTAATTTGAAATCACAGGTTTATTAATCTCCCACAAGGGATTAGCCCAGGCAAGAACTGTGTCAGAGAGTAACGAGATGAGAAATCCCACCTTAGCTCTGTCAGAGGGAAACGCCTGAGGTAACATCTCAAAGTAAATGCCCACCTGGTTCAAAAATCCTCTGCACTGAATAGGATCGCCTCCATATTGCTGAGGTAGAGGTGCAGAACTGGACATGCTCCTGGTAGGCATAGGTGCAGAAACAGGAGCAACCATAACTTGCTGGACACTTTGGTCCAAATGTGCAGTGCGAGTCAGCAGGGTTTGCAGGGCTAGTGCAAATTGATCCAAGCGGTGATCCTGTTCATCCATCCTAGAAATGATGGCAGGTAAAGGTGGATTATTAGCACCATCAGGATTCATGGCCTTTGCGTAATGTCAGGGTGCCAGGAATCAGACTGAGATGAGAAGTGCAAAAATAATCACACCTTTATTCATAGCAAAACATAATAAAAAGTCCACAAGTAAAATAACAAGCCAGGGTTCAAAAACCAGAGCTGGTAGTCAGACAAGCCGAGTCAGGAGCAAAAAAGAATAGTCAGACGAGCTGGAAACAGGAACAAGGAGAACAGCAGAGTCAGGAGCAAGCCAGGGATCAGGAACCAGGAAGGACGTCAGGCAGCCAGGTAATACACAGGAACTCTCACAAACAGGTCTGAGACAACGCAACGGCAAAGCATACTGAACAGAGGCCCTTTAAATAATAAGTGATGACATCACAATTCTGAGACTGCATCCTGTCTCACATGGATGATGCACACCAGTCTGGCCATAAAATGAAGTGTAGGAAATGAGCAGCATCCCCCACAATGCACCATAGTCAGGGAAGAGAGGTGAATAAAATGGCTGCCAGCAGCACATGGCAAACAACAGGGAAAAAACCCTGACAATCTCAAAAAACAAACTCTTCCTAAACACTGACAAAACTGTCACAATGATCTTTGGAATGCTACCTAAATTACACAAACTACAAAATTCCTATCTACGCATCAAAACAAAATCAAATTGCACACTGACCACAGTCTACTCTTTTAAATACTTAGGTATGTTGTTAGACCCCAATCTATCTTTTGACCTCCATATAGAAAAACTTGCATCTAAACTCTATCCAAAACTAGGTGCCTTGTACAGAAACAAATCCTGCCTCAGTCCTACAGTAAAGGAAAAGATTTTACAGCAAATGCTGATACCAATCATGGATTATGGGGATGTAGTATATGCACCTGCACCGCAAACTCACCTAAATAAACTTAATTCAATGTATAACTCATTCTGCCGCTTTGTGCTACAATGTAACTACAGGTCCCACCATTGTGACATGCTAAAAGAACTTTCCAGCCTTGTGTTTAAGAGCTTTTCTGGGAAGCTCCTACCCTACCTGAGCAGAATGCTCTCTACAGCTGTTCCCACCTCCCATAACCTCCGATCCAGTACCAGCACATTATTTAGTCTGCCTCCATATAAAAAGAAAGCAGCTCTATTCTCCTTTTCCTACAGAGCACCACAATTATGGAACGACCTCCTGCACACTTTAAAACCTTCCCCAAGTCTAAAATCCTTTAAGAGATCCCTCTCTGCATATCTCAAAACAGAATGCCCCTGTCATGGTTGATTATATATTTCCTACCTGTTCTATGTTAAATTTTGCATATATTTTGTATTATCATTGTTTCTGTATTTTATTGTACCCTATTGTATCAATGCAATGTTTTGTGGACCCAGGACATACTTGAAAACGAGAGAAGTCTCAATGTATCCTTCCTGGTAAAATATTTTATAAATAAATAATATATACCTGGGTATATATACCTGATTTTATATATATATATATATATATATTTACACACACACCTTTATGCATGCCTTTATACTTAGGTCATGCTTCAGAATTCAAAACAGACGAGTTTGTGTTATTTAAGGATACATATGTTTGATAGCACATGCTTTAAACATATGTACATTTTTTAATCTTAATAATTTAATATGACCGGAATTCTTTTTTTTTTAAAAATAGAAATGGAGTTGCAGTAACAGCAAATGTACAAATTGTGTTCAGTCATAGAAAGAATAATATTTATTTTGGGAAATACATTGATGATTTATTACTTGTCTGGAGTGGAGATGAACAGTCTGTCCTTCAGTTTCACGATTACATCAACACAAACAACTTCAATATTTCTTTTACACTTGAGCACAATACATCACAAATTAATTTTTTTGGATGTTACACTTAAATCTCATTCATATTCCACTGAATTTAAATTATTTCAGAAAATCACAGCAGGCAACACTATACTACATTCTACTTCTTGTCACCCAAACACACATTACAATTGATACCATATGGGCACTATATATAAGTACAAAAATAAATTGTTCTTAAGATAGTATATATTTAAAACATGCAACTATCACACATCAGAGACTGCAGGCTCATGCATTTGATGAACAATTGGAAAGATATAGAGGGCGCTAAAAAAGCTTAAACACTAAGGATAAATTAATAGGATAGCCCTTCTAGAAGCAGAGTACGTTATTTGTGGCTACGATATACTTCTAATAATGTCCCCAACCTTGTGGTCTTAACTTAGGTATAAAAATTCACAGATAATATAAATAACAATCTTACTTTGGCTTTGATTATGAAAATTTAATGACAGTTTTCATTGGACACAATTCAGATAAAATACAATCCTAAAACATAAGGATCTAAAACATCTAAAATTCTTACAAATGCATATGTATTTACATGGGAAGTCTTCCTAAAACAAAATTTGCTTCGTTAATACCACCTTAAATTGCTGAGCTAAAAGTCCATTAATATGTATATGGACTCCACATGCTATTAGAGTATTTTGTCTGTAGCTTATTCCTTTGAACGCTACAATTAGCATTTT
Organism: Bombina bombina; assembly: GCF_027579735.1. Classification (NCBI taxonomy): domain Eukaryota; kingdom Metazoa; phylum Chordata; class Amphibia; order Anura; family Bombinatoridae; genus Bombina; species Bombina bombina. Next base: position 308,561,053 of record NC_069499.1, on the reverse strand, counting down.
TATACGGAGTCTTTTACAGTCAAATGAGATCTCATCAAAATTAGATGATATTAATTTGATACTTTGTCATTTCCAGACTTGATGTTGCACTCTCAGATACTTATTTTGTCAGTTTTGTTATTAAGGATATTTCACAAATAGAGTTATCTGACTTTTAGCTGTAATGTTTTCTAGTGTGGTTTGTCTGGAAAGACAAGAATATACATCAAGAACAACAACAATTCATAAAAGACAGTATAAAATTAATTTTACATCACAATTATTTTTCTTTTGGTGATACATTTTATAACCAGATAAAGGATACAGCTAAGGGGGACCAGGTTCTCCCCAAGTTAAGCAAATTTATACATGGGTAAATGGGAACAAGAGTTTCTACAAAATAGTGAACTTGGGGAGAACCTAGTCTCTTTTAACAGATACATTGATGATATTCTCATTATTTGAATAGGAGAAAAGGAAGAACTAGAAGAATTCATGAGATCTATGAATATAAATAACATAGGTTTACAGTTCACCTATATAGCAAGCCAAGAAAAGATTATATTTTTAGATTTAGAAATAACAGTAACCAAAAAAGGTATTGAAACTTGTACCCATTTTAAAAAAGTAGACAGTAACAACTATATACACGCGAACAGCTGCCTTCTACAAAAATGGAAAAACAACATTCCATTTGGACAAACATTACGTATCAGAAAAAACTGTACGAATATAGTAGATTTTGAAAACCAGATACAAATTTTAGAACAAAAATTTAATGAGAGGGGGTGCAAAAAAGACCTAATACAGAATGCTATAGATAAGGCAAGAGATAAAAGTAGGGAATAATTACTTTCAGGTAGTAATATAATTAATCAAACTTTAGATATTGAGAAAACGAATATAGAAACCCCTTTTGTAACCACCTATAACAATGATTTCAAGATAATTGAAAAAATACTCTTAAAACACTGGAATTAAAGTTACCCCTGTACCAAGGATAATATACAGAAAAAATAAAATTTAAAAAAATATATTAGCTCCTAGTGAATTTAGACTATATAGAGAAAAGAATAAAGAAATTGTGGATATACAAGGTCATAAGCTAAATGGGTTCTACCCATGTCTAACTTGTAAGGCATGTCAACATGGCGTTAAAACTAAAGAATTGGTATCTTTCAAAACAAAAGAAAAAATTGAGATTAAGGATATCATTAGATGCACTGATAAAGGTGTTATATATGTGTTAGAGTGTAGCTGCAAACTTCAGTACTTAGGATAGACCACCAGACCCCTCAAAGATAGAATCAGAGAGCACCTCTGTTGTATCAGGAAAGGTAACCTAGACACATATATTTACAAACATTTTAGAGAGGTTAATAAAAATAGAGAAAAAGATTTGAAATATTGGGGAGTATGTAAAGTGAAGCCAAATTGGAGAGGAGGAGATTTTGAACAGAAGCTCTTACACAAAGAAGCGGAACTGATTTATAAAATAAAAACTCTGAAACCTAGAGGCTTAAATTCTGAGATAGATCTCAGTCAATTTCTATAAATAAGTAAAAGGGACCACTTAGATAGACAACCAGAAGGATTGATTTCACCCTTTATTAACTTATCTAATTTGAGTAATAATTTAAAAGTTAAGAAATATTAAACAGACTTAAAGTAACACTACATATCACAATTCTATTAAAGTATGAGCACTAGTCCAAATTAGGATTGTTTCACTATATAACATATATGATGTTTACACCAAAATGTGTATATATATATTTTTATTTTTATTTGTATTATTATTATTATCATTTTTCATTCATTATTATTATTTTATTATAATTATTTTTATTCATATGAATAATTACAATAAGGGCTTAATGTTGGTAAAATATAGCACTATGGAAATAAATACCACCTTAAGAATTTAGCCATAGGTAATAGAGATATACCACCTTAAAGTTAAGAACCAATGGAAATGAAGTTACACCTTTAAAAAGAACCGGTATCCCAATCAATTTTATCCTTGATAAAGCCCAATATAGGGCAAAACGCGTTGAATAGATTGACTGAGGTGCCTGGTTCAATAACAAGTACTTAAAATCATAACGGATCCAAGAACGAAGAAAAAGAGAAAAAAGAGTGAGATGGCAAAGAGTGACAAGCAGCAACCTATCACAGAGGGGTTTACGGGTCATGTGGAGTCCATATACATATTAACGGACTTTTAGCTCAGCAATTTAAGGTGGTATTAATGAAGCAAATTTTGTTTTAGGGAGACGTCCCATGTAAATACATATGCATATGAAAGAATTTTAGATGTTTTAGATCCTTATGTTTTAGGATTGTATTGTATCTGAATTGTGTCTTATGAAAACTGTCATTAAATTTTCATAATCAAAGCCAAAGTAAGATTGTTATTTATATTAACTGTGAATTTTAATACCTAAATTAAGACCACAAGGTTGGGGACATTATTAGAAGTATATTGTAGCCACAAATACCGTACTCTGTTTATAGAAGGGCTATCCTATTAATTTATCCTTAGTGTTTAGGCTTTTTTAGCGCCCTCTATATCTTTCCAATTGTTCACTTTAGTATATAGGAATCCTTAGAGGAGATTCCATTAGAGTGGCCTACACTCCCCTAGCGCACCTTCACACACACCACTATCCTCATGCATTTGATGCCCCATTATTAAATTAAACAAAAAGAAAGGTGGATTGCATACCCAGAGATAATTTATTACAATATAGAACCAAAAACATACAAAGAAATTCTAAACCAACTTTTAACACTACGTATAGTAGTGATTATTCTAAACTATGTAATATCATCCGAAGTTGTCTTCTTATTTTAGTTGAAATATTTCTTTATTGGTCAGAGCAAAGAATCTGGGTTACAACACAACACAATAATTTCACAGACAACCATTGGTGGGTACAAGGTGATGCATTCAAGAAGATCTCTTTAGCATAAACTAAGTTTAAGTCTCCCCCTGTCCTTCAAACAATAATGTGTTACATAGACCCCCTAAAAATTTACATTTCTGTAACTTGATGTCAAACTTTTTCCTTGCAAATGTCTTCTGATTTTTTTTTTTTAAATAAGAGAAAACTTATTACATAACAAAAAAAAAAAAAATTCTTAACTTATCAAAAACCATTTAGTGGTACAATTAAGTGACCCTACACCTCTATCCTGTTGTATCAAGCCTAGTCTAAGTCCTAGAGGGGGATGGTGTGGTGAATTTGAGCCTTAATTCTCTATAAGGGTAAGTCCTTATATAAATAAAACATGAACTGTATACACATATAAACATGAACTGTCGTTTTGTCTCCTCTCCCCTATTCTATTTTTTCCTGCATTATCCAGTAAAGCCAAACTTTAAGGAATTGATCTCTGCTTCCCTGAACAGTCACGGCTATATCTGACATAGAGTATATGTGTTCTATTTTATCTAGCACTTCAGTCCAGGTTGGGGCCCCTACCTTTCAGTGCCTGGCTATACAAATCCTGGTTGCCGTGCATAAAGTTTTTATGAACGTATAAATTGCTTTGTTGTATAGTTTGAGCTTGTGATTTAGAAGAGCCTGAGCTGCGGTCAGAACAATTGGGCCTCCCAGCACTCTGCCTAAAAGCCTCTGTAACTGCTTCCATATATTTTGAATCCCGGGGCATTCCCACCACATATGTATGTATGTCCCCCTAGCCCCGCATCCTCTATAGCAACTTGTAGTACCCTCAGAGGAAAAATGTTGTGTCCTCTCTGGGGTAATATACCATCTAAAGACTGTCTTAATAGAGTTCTCCCTTAGATCCACGTTAATTAGTCCCCTGCTTGAGTTATAGAGAATCAGGTCCCATGTATGTCTTGGGAGGTCATGCCCTGTATCTTGTGACCATTTATGTGTAATCGTCAAGTGAGTCAACGTTTGAGCCCCCTGAATAGCTAAGTAAAGTTTGGAGATCAGGCTCTTTACTCTATTTGGGGTTATGCTTATACGTTCTAACGTCATCAGTGTTTGTGGGGCCCAGGGGGAACAGTATTTGTGGATGGCTGAGGAGATCTGCAGGTATAAAAACCATTGTAGTTTCAAAGGTTGAATTCTATCTTGTATACAGGAAAACGATTTTATATGTTACCTTCCAAAAAGTCAGCCACTCTGTAGAGTCCCTTATTGGCCCATTTCCCCACCTGTGTCTGCACATCTGAGTGTAGAAGAAATTTAATTGGTTTGGCCCTAGAATTTGCGTTAGCCAGTTTCCCAGTGAATACTTTCCAGACCTGTATGGTGTCACTAGTAGCATAGGTTTTATATTTGTGGCTGTTAAATGTGTGGTCTACGTCCCACAGGATAGCGTCAGGGGACTTATAACCACCCAGATCTGTCTGAAGTCTGGTCCATAGGATATTATGGTCGTTCTTACTCAGTAAAGAAGCCTGTGTCAGTCTGGCCACGTGGTAGTAATCAGTCAAATTCGGAAGGCCTACTCTCCCCAGTTGTCTGTGGGGGGAAGAGATACAAAATTCTTGGGAGGATATTCATTTTAATCGCTGAGAGCCTGCCATACCAGTTTATCCATTTTTTAAGATATCTATTGATTGCGGTGTAGAGTGGGGCATAGTTTAAATTATAGAGTTTATGATAGGAGTCTGATAGCTTGATGCCCAAGTACGTAATTGACTTTGTTGCCCATTTAAATTTGATGTTGGTCTCAATCAGCTTTTTAGTAAGTGGTGGAAGGTGTATGGGTAAAGCCTCACTCTTATCAAAATTAATCTTATAGCCCGAGATGAGTGAGAAATCATGCAGGGTTTGGTATAGGTTGGGGAGGGATATCAGGGGTTTAGTCAATGTCAGGAGGACATCATCCGCAAATAAAGACAGTTTGTATTCCGAGTCTCCCACCCCCACCCCTGAAATATCTGGATTGTTCCTAATACATGTGGCTAGGGGCTCCATACAAAAGGCAAACAACAATGGGGATAGGGGGCACCCTTGTCGGGTACCATTCAGGACCCTTATTGTTTTAGATTGGAACCCTGCTGCCCTGATTGCCGCTGTTGGGTGAGAGTAAAGACCTCCTATAGCCTTCATAAAGGCCCCTCCGAAACCCAACTCCTTAAAAACTGTGCACATATATGTACAATCTATTCTTTCAAACGCCTTCTCTGTGTCCAGAGACAGGAGCAGAGAAGGCGTTTCTTTCTCCCTAAAATAATCTACCAGGGATATAGTTTTTCTCAAATTGTCTGGCGCCTCCCTATCTGAAATAAATCCAACCTGGTCCGGGTAGACCAGGCTCAGGGCTAGTTTCTTCAGCCTATTTGCCAAAATTTTGGTAAGGATTTTCACATCCTGATTTATCAGAGAAATTGGTCTATAGCTTTGGCATTTCTCAGGATTCTTACCGGGCTTGGGGATCCCTACTATCCTAGCACTCAGTTTCTCTAATGGGATAGCTTTGCCCTGCATAACGTCATTACAGAATTTCTGTAAGTGGGGAGCCAGTTCAGTCTTAAACAATTTATAGTACTCCCCCGGGAAACCATCCAGCCCCGGGGCCTTACCTGCTTTCAGGTCTTTAATTGCCAATAGAATTTCCCCCCTGGTGACCTCAGCATTTAGCTCCTCACTATCTTGTTCGCCTAGTCTCTTTAGTTTTGCTCCTGCTAGAAGTTTTTTAAGTAGTTCCTGTGTTCAAGGGGATTGCTCAACCTTTTTACCGTCATAGAGTCGAGTAATAATCTGTGAATGTGTCCGCTATCTCCTGGGGGTGAGAAGTGTGTGTACCATCTGCTTTTTGTATGGTAGGGATAGCAAAGCTCCTAGTCTTTTCCCTGATTTTATGGGCTAGATATCTGTCAGGCTTGTTAGAGTATATAAAATATTGAGCCTTCAATTTTTGAATTGCCCTGATTGAGTTGGAGTCTAGAATTTTGGCTAAGGCTTTTCTCTTCAGCTGAAGTGTTTTATATGTAGATATAGCAGATGTTTTTTGATGATGTTTCTCAAATTCCTTATCTCTGTCTGTAGCTTATTTATTGTGTCAGTAGCCTTTTTAATAGCTGTTGTTTTTTGTTTTATCAATAGGCCCCTGAGGTACGGCTTATGGGCTGCCCATGTGTTTATAGTATTAGCAGTAAATCCTACATTTAAAGACCACAATTCCTTCATCTTCTCGGAGAAGGTCTGTTGTACATTTTGGGGACTAAGCATCATTGGGTCAAAGGTCCACGACCGTTGCCTTTGTGTACTAATTATACCTGTCAGTTCTACTTGTATAAGTGAATGGTCAGACCATACGCAAGACTTTATCAAGGAAGAGGTAACATTAGACAACAGTGTTTGGCTAACAAAGATATAATCCAGCCTAGAATATGACTTATGTGCATGCAAGTAAAATGTGTAATCCGATGTCTGCCCATATTTGGCCTCCCATGTGTCTAATATGTTGTGCATAGTCAGGGACTCCCTTACGGCTTTCGCTATGGCGTTATGTCTGTGTTGTTTGTTAGTTATTCTAGCTGTCTCTATATTCTTGTAGGGAGCTAAAGAAATGTTAAAATCCCCTGCCAAAATAATACGGTACTGGGACCACTGTGTTAGCAGATGGGAAATCTGACGAAAAAAAATTCTTGTTTCTCGTTGGGGGCATATAAATTACATTTTTTGTGTTTTTGAGTTTTGAATACGCCCTCTAACAATGAGGTATCTGCCATTTGGATCAGTAATCACTTTGTCTGTGTGAAATTGGAGTGATTGGAGGATGAGAATAGAAACCCCCCTCTTTTTTGTATCTGTCGTTGAGTGATAATATAAAGGGAATTGTTTCGTCCAGTATTGGAGGATTACTGTGTTGGTGAAGTGCGTTTCCTCTAGCATTATAAGATTTGCCCCTGCCCTAGAATATTGGGTGAGTGCTGTTTTCCTTTTCATGGCCGTGTTGAGGCCTCTCACATTATGTGAGATCATTTTAACTTTTCTAGTCATCAGTCATGTCGTATTTATCTAGATACTTAACCCTTACCCCTCCTTCCCGTTCAGTGCAGTGCCTAGTACCACAATTATAAAACATTAACAAACAATGTAAACAACTTCATAGTTGAACCTTAAAAAAATAAACCATGGGTGAGCTAGTAGCCCATATCTTATCACTATACATGTTGAGGCCTCTCACATTATGTGAGATCATTTTAACTTTTCTAGTCATCAGTCATGTCGTATTTATCTAGATACTTAACCCTTACCCCTCCTTCCCGTTCAGTGCAGTGCCTAGTACCACAATTATAAAACATTAACAAACAATGTAAACAACTCCATAGTTGAAACTTAAAAAAATAAACCATGGGTGAGCTAGTAGCCCATATCTTATCACTATACATTAATTTACAATATCTAATAGTGAATGTAGAACAGCAAACATGCAATGAAAACATTTTGTACTGGTATATAAATTTTGAGTGTGCAGGAAGTCCTGTATAGTATTTTCACCCAGCTACCACGCCCTCCCTCCATTATTAAACCTTCTCCCCTTTGTATATCAAGAAAATAATACATAAGGAAAAAGTCCTTCCCTCATGTAGAGTCCCAGAGTCTTGGTTCGTCTCTTTTTAGCAGCTCCTGTTGCTTTAGTCTCTGATAAACCCTCAAACTTTTCCCCTTTGATATGTATCCCCTGTTCCCTTATTGGAAAATGTGGAGTCAGTTAACAGGACTATTAGCTCAGAGACTCTCAATGGAATAACAGACAATCCCACAGAAACAAATAAACGTATACTCATCTGCGCCATGTCTTTCCAGGAGATGCACAGCTAGAGTCCTCAGACATGTTCGCCCCTTTGTACATATGTTCAGGGCTTCAGGTTTTCTGTTTCTTCTTAGAGACCCTCGTCCAGCTCTGTCTCTGTGGTGGAGAGCGAACTGTACTTCGCTCTGTGGTCCCCTTTTCGACTTGATCGGAGGTCAGCTGGGGAGCCTCCAGCCCCAGTGGCCACAGATATCAGGAATGTCCCGGACTTCCTTTATGATATATGTAATCCCATTATGGATAATGATGAATGCAAAGGGAAATCCCCACCTGTAGTTGATGTAATTTTTCCTCAACAGCGAAGTAAGCGGTCTCATAGCTCCTTTCCTCTGAAGGGTCCTCAGACAGAGATCCTGAAAGAACTGGATGACCAAGCCCTGAAACTTGAAGGTTGGATTCTTCCTGGAGGCCGCCAGAACAGCCTCCTTCTCTTGGAAGCGTAACATGCGAACTATAACGTCCCTAGGTGGGGCGTCCCCCCTAGCTTTCGCCCTTAAGGCCCTGTGGGCCCTTTCCATCTGAAAGCATCCTTCTTCAGAGTGGCCTGTAAGGGCCTGAAATAACTGAGTCAGGTATCCTTCCAGTTCAGTAGGTGTTACAGATTCCGGAATCCCCTTCATCTGCGGCTACGGTTCTCAAGATCTTCCATTCTATCTTGTATTATTTTGAGGTCCTGCTGGTGTAGCGTCACCTGCTGGGAAACAGATGTAACTTCCTCACTGACTGTAGTTTCGCTGTCTTCCAGGGCAGAAACCCTATTGCCCAACTCTTGGATATCTTGTTTGATCTCTGCCAAGCTATTTGTTACAGTGTTCTGCATAGCGTCCATTTTCCCCCAGAGCTTTCTAAAGCTTGAGGATATATCAGATTTTTAATATGCGCCTTCGTGACTGGGGCATGATCTTATCCCTGCAGTAAAACAGTGGTGTCCATATCTGCCTCCTCTAAGTCAGTTAGTAGGGTTTCTGCAGCTTTATCTCCCTTCCCTTGCTTAAAAAAGTGGCGAGTGGCAGGGGTCTTACCCCCTTGGGCAGGTTTAGCTGATTTTCTGACAGACATAATAGAATGGGTATCCCTAAGTATCAGAGTGCTCGTGGGTTCTATCTGCCTCTTGCAGAGAACCCTATCCCCCAGCAATAATATAGCAAGAGAAAGCCTCCAGCAGCAATGTGTCCCCTCTTCTCAATGTAGGAGTTCCCTGAATTTACTGATTTAAGGACCTCAGTCCATGTAGTAGCTTAAAGGGGTAGTTTCAAAGTGTAGGCAATGTGCCCTCCTCAGCTTAATTCTCCTAATAAATATATTAAATTGTGCTGTAAACTGTACAAGGCATCCCCTCTGCCCCTATGAGTGAGCTATAGTCCTCCAACTGCAGCGCATCTCTGCCTGTGAGGATCCATTATCAAGCCAGATGTGGGGTATTCATAGTAATCCCTGTGTACTTTTTAATTTTTAGCTCTGCAGCTTAGGGAGTCTGCCTCTGGCAGCGTGTCTCATATTATGTGTCCATACTCCCTCGGGGATCTACTGCCCCCAGACCGGAGCCACCTAATTAAGGAGTTTATCACCATGCTGTCTGTATTTTTTACCCTCCAGAGTGCCGCGTGGTCTCCCAAGATGGCCGTCGCCTACTTCATACAGGGCCCCAACGAGAGCGATCTCCTCCTAGCTACATGACCTGGATCTGTTTCTGTCTCCTTTGCAGGTACTCAGGCGATCATGTCTTGATTTCCCCTCCAGGGGATCTGAGAATCTGAGCCGGATTTGGAGGTTGCTGGCTCCCCTACACCTAATTATACACGGAGCTGCTCCACTATGTGACTTACTCCATGTCGCTCCAGGCTCCGCCCCCCTGTCTTCTTATTTTAAAAGGTGACAAATAATTGAATATATTTGCCTCAAAGGGTTGCAGCTTTACAACACGAAGGGCTAAATCATTAAGAAACATTCATCTATGCCAGTGATTTTCAACTTTTTTTTGCAGTGGCACATTTTTTTACATTAAAAAATCCTGAGAAACACCACCATCCCAAAATTTTAGTAAGAATTGTGCTGCAAGGTGCCTACAAAGTCGAGTGTTTTATTGGGAATATGTTACAGCAGTTGAGGGAGCCATGAAGGAGAGAGGGGCAAAGATTAAAACTAAACTCCTCCCATTTTCGCCAGGCATGTTTAGTTTCACTTTTATTTTATGTACTTCTGTTGCCTCACACAGCCAAGCTCCATGCTGATGTGGTGCAGAAACTTTTTGTTGAGGAATGAAAGCTTCAGAACAGGTTTGGACTGTACAAGGCTTCTAATGCTGCCTAGAATGAAAACATAACAAGCAGAGCACTTTAACCCCTTGGCTACCAGAGAGGGTTGCAGTGTATTCACTTGTTATGTGCTGTATTCCTTTTTTATAGCCAGGAATTTAAATTCTGCTTCAGGATGAATGTTTTTGCTCTATAAAGGCCTTGGAGGTGTGGAGATTATGTGGGACTAGCTGCTCTGCTCTTTATTACAAGTTGCCAATAGTGATTTAAAGCCTTTAGGGCACTTTGACAACAAAGTTTGTAGACCACTCACATGGCATATTTGTTTGTATGTATGTATATGTATATATATATATACACACATATACACACACATACACACACATCATACACACACACACACATATATATATATACACATACACACACATCACACACGCACATATATATACACATACACACACATCACACACACACACGCACATATATATACACATACACACACATTACACACACACACACACACACACACACACACACACACACATATATATATATATATATATATATATATATATATATACACATACACACACATCACATTAAAAATTGTTAATCTGTTCTTTTATCAAGTAAGTGTGGTATTTTTGTATTGTGGTAAATTGAATATCTAAGTTCTAATTTTAAACACATTTGTCGACCCCTGGATTACATATAATCTACAACATTCCATGTTTTCCTTTGAGAGCAACATCATATGATATTTATATTTCAGAACAAAATAAATGTAACATCTGTGTGTATTTGTACCAAAAATATCAGAGTTTACAAGATTTTTTTCATGTAGTGGAAAAAAATACCTACTTTTTATATTTTCTTCCACTGGCTGCACAGGTTGTTGATGGTGATGAGCTTGCATGCTGCTAGTTTTAATATTGCTATTGTTTACACAAAACTGTCTTTAACGCCAACAAAATGTTAAGCACATAGTCAAAGTCATCTCCAGAAAAGCAATACACTAATGGCTTGTCAATAAACATGTCCTATGAGCCCATCTGGGTCTGCACAGATGTGTATTGCTGTCTCAGAACTGACATTGACTATGTGTTTAACTCTTTTGCAAGAGGCTAACACACTTTTGTGCAAGCACTAGTGCAATAATAAAAGGCCCAGCAAACTGTCACATTTTATATTTGTTTTTGTTATACATAATAGAAATTGTATGGCCATTTGAGTCAAGTGAATATTGATTTTTGGTGTAGCTTCCATTACAACAAATATTGCAATTGGTGTGTGTATTTGTGTATCTCCATAAAAGGGAAAATGTAATTTAATGTTTTACATCTAATATTTATTTTTAATTGTCCTAAATAATAATAATAAAAAGTCCTAATTTTTTCCACTTTTTTCTGGGGGGGGTGGGGGGTGGGCGCTTCAGGTTTTTGTGCCTACAGCCACCTGAGATGTAAATCCGGCCCTGTATATATATATATATATATATATATATATATATTTATATACATTCACACACATACATACTGTACTGTGCTGTCATGCCATGCCTCATACAAACTATACAGATGCGACTTATTTTTCTACATCCGTTTTTTATGTATACACATCACACACGCCTTCTATCTATTCCTCTCCCTTGCTTGTTCAATGTCTCTTGTACTAAACTGTATGCATCTCTCTCACTTATAAAGTTAGGTTGTTATATTGCAAACTTGAACCCCAGCCCTACTGCTATACAGCTTTGATCTTTCATGCTGACTTCTGTTGTCATGCACCTCGGTCTAAGAAGAATCTTCATGACTGCTAAACAGCACTGCACATTCCATCTGTTCAGGCCAGTGCATAGTGGATATGCCGCATAAATTTCAAATGTAAAATGGATATTTGTGCATGTGTGATACAAAATTTGGTAGAACATTTCTACTTAATGTTTTGGTTTTTAAAATAAAAATTTTCTGCATGAATTTCATGGTAAGTTTTATTGTACTTACTGTAATTAGCTGCATATCATGGTTTGGTTCCCAGCCTAGCAGTAGTCACAAAGCCTACTTTCCTATTTTCATTCAGTGCTTTTTACATAAAAATGCTGTCCAGTATTATTTGGCGATACTTCTATTACTTGAAAAAAGGCGGGATGTTGGGTTTCTGTTAATTAGCTTTAAAGGGGGACATTCTTTGTTGAGTGCATCTGAGGAGAGTTGACATGGAAATTATTTATTTAGTACAATTTCCTTTTTTTAGGTACATCACTATCCTTACTGAGTTTGTTTTTTCTTTATTCATAAAATACTTAAAATTACAATATGGGGCGGAGTCTGGCCGCGCAGGAAGATGGCCACACATTAGAAGGGCTCCTGCTTCCTAAACTGACATGATAGCATTAAATGGCATGAAATCAACCTAAATAACAGTGAGTGGGCTCAGATAGCGTTCCTGGCATCAGACACCCAACTCAGGGAGCAACTTTAATCCGGCAAGAAGCGGTACACAGCAACAGCAGGGCCGCAACTTTTTAAGGCCTGCTTGGGAAACGGAAGCACCGGACCTCCGCCATAGACCTGCTGACAAGAGAAGGCTCCCTGGGAACAACGGCTCCGCTCAGGTCATTGGGGTAACGTGTACTCTGACAAGCACAATAGATCTGGAGACCACAGGACATCACATACCTTACACATAGCTGACAGATCAAGGCGGCACCTGCATTAAGCGTCCCGGCATCGGCACTTGTCGCCCACTTCAAGAAAGGCCTCCTGCTCAATACTGTAGATACCTGATAGAACCGGAGACAGGTCACAGACAGAGGATCCGCTTTCAAGGCCTCTTCACAAAGCCCAGTACAAGGTAGCACAGGACGGCGCCAGATACAAATAAGGGACACAGCATTAAGGCCCTGTGTATAATAGGGTTTAAGGACATAATCGCACCCAGACATAAGTTTAACTAGATTAGTGACGATACAGACAAAGTTTAGAAGGCTGTTCTCCCAGCAAGGCCCCGCCACGGGACATAATTGTCAAATTCCTTAGCTTTAAGGATAAGGAAGAGATCATTCAAGAGGCAAGGCACAAACACCCTATAACCCATCCTTACAACTACCCCCACCACAGGGCACAAGTGCCGAAAATGGAGCACCTTCATCCCAGTCCTCCTTTGGATAATTGCTGAGGATATGTAACTAATGGGTAAAGTACTGTATACCAAATCTGTCAACGATGAGGCCTAAGAGCATCTCTCCCACCTGGGAGTGATGCACACGGATACGGCCTATTGAAATTGTAGAACTGGTTATAAATGTTATGTTGGAATGTTGCATATATACTTACCAAACAGTTAATTTATATAAAGTTTTTCAGCCTACCAGAATATTATTTGTTATTATATTTATAGTGTTTGCTTAGATTACAAAGGGTCTAGGTTAGACCACCAGCACCAGTATATACCCTGTTAGAGACATTACGATAGTATTGGCTCACTTTTATGACTACACGTGCAAACCCCTATGGTATATGCGCAGTGAGGTGAACTTCTTCGAGCAAGTTAACAGCCCCTTTTCACATCACTGAATATTATAACACCAACTAGGACGATGGTTTATCTACCGCAAATGGGGGACGAATACTGAAACCATGCCTTAATAAACGCACACTAGGTTACTCCATACCTTTCTTCCCGGTGGTATGCTCACAGAGGAAGTCGCCCTATATACAGGTCTCCCAGAGAACAAATTTTGCGAAAACTACCCCCAGGAACCATCTACATATAGAGTGATAAGGAATTTCATAGTACATTAGCAATCACATAGTGCTAGAACTTAGTCCTGTGGGCTTCCTCTTCTTTCCTCCCTCCAACACTATAATTATGCTGCTTAGAAGTCCTAGTACCTTACCCGGCCCGACTCTCAAGTTTTATTAAATTCTCATGTGCCAAATATCATCACACCCCATTGCAGTAATTGGGGTGATAAAGTTTTTCATAATTAACGTCAGTTGTGGGGCTTTTCCCCTATTGTTGTTGTCACAAATTATGACATTGTTGAGCTTCAGAATTTTTTCTTTTTTTTTGTATTATAAATTTGTTTGAAAGATTACAACTTTAATAACTGTTGGTGCAAGGGTGTATTGCACTTAACGCTCGTGAAATTGTCTGATTATTTTGTAGTTTTTATTAATCTTCTTTTTTCTTCTTTTATTCTTTCTCTTTAGACTTTTTCTCTTTTCCTCTCCCTACCTACTAAATCTTTTTTTCCTCCCTTCCCTCCCTCCCTCTCCTTCACCTCCACTCCTCCCCCTTTTTTTTCCCGCCCACTTTCCATACACATAGACGTCCACTATGCAACCTAAGGCCAGCAGATTTCAGGATCATGGTATTAATATCACTACAATAAATGCTAAAGGACTTAACAGCCCTGATAAGTGCTCTATCGCCTTCAGGGAATTAGGCAAATTACAGAGCAAAATTATTCTAGTTCAAGAGACTAATTTCCAGAGGGGGAAGGAACCTAAATGGCATCACCCAACGTACCCGAAGGCCATGTTCGCCTCGGGGTTGAGCAAAAAAAAGGGAGTGGGTATCATTTTCCACAAGTCAGTTCCTATTCATATAACCCAGGTTGAGAAAGACACAGAAGGTAGATTTATAGTGGTTATAGGAACACTGTACGGACACTACATCACCTTAGCATCGGTGTACTCTCCCAGCCTCGCTCAGGGAGGTTTTATCAAAAAAGTCACAAACCTCCTCCTGGAGCATTCCATGGGGATTACTTTTTTAGCAGGGGATTTCAACCTGGTAGCCAATCCCTCTGTGGATTCCTCAAAAGGTATAAATGGCACTCCCTCCTCTACAATACAACAGGTTAACTCTACCCTAAAGGAGGTGGCATTGCATGACAACTGGAGAACCTTACACCCGACCTCGAGGGATTATTCCTTTTATTCTATACCCCACAATAGCTATTCGAGGATAGACTATATTTACACAGACGCCAATGGTCTCTCAATCACACAAAAATGTGACATCGGTCACATCACCTAGTCAGACCACGCTCCGGTTACCTGCATGGTGCATTGGCCTGACATTCCAGTCACAAACTACACGTGGAAATTAGACGACACTCTATTCAACGACCCCTTAATACTAGAAGACATACGCAAGGCGCTTAGAGAATATTTGAATTAAATACATCCCCACCCACATCAATCATGACAGTATGGGAAGCTCATAAAAGTGTAATACGCGGATCACTCATTAGACACAAAGCAATACTTAACAAACGCTACCGTGTAAAATACGATGAGTTAATCACTGCACTACATACACTAGAAACCGCACATAAATCAGACCCATTAAACGTAGATGTGAAAAGTAAACTAACCTCCACAAAATCTGAATTGAATAAATACTTAGAAGAAATGCGTCAAAAGAAAGCACTTTCCCTGAGGCAGTTTTATTACGAGGGAGGAAACAAGCCTGGAAAAATCTTGGCTAGATCTCTCAAAAAAAGGCAATTGCAGTCATATATCCATTCGATCAAAACTAAAGATGGGCACCGCCTATACAGTAGTTCGCAGATAGCCACTGCGTTTCACACAGTGACGTGCAGTGAGGTCAGAGGCTGGTGAGGCACTAGATATGATACAACGGAGAAACACATGTACAGAGGGCCGCAAGTACCCCCAACAGGGCAGGTTTAAATGATAGCTGAACCAGTGCACAGGTGACATAATCAGGTGATGGGTGAGAGCAAGTTAGTAACCACTGAGTTACTGATCAGCTGATTACTTCACCTGTGCACTGATTCAGCTATAATGAAAACCTGGCCTGTTGGGGGTACTTGAGGACCATTGTTGAGAAACACTTCACTAAAGCACCAGCTCATCGGAAATGTATTGATTAACTGGAGAATAAAACACACATACTCTGCTCACTGACACCCACACACACTCTGCTCACATACACACTCACACAATTCTGTGGCACAGTGCCAGTTACTAAGCAATTAGAATGATACACAATCTCTTCTCTACTCACTACTGTATTGTAAAAATAGAAATAATTTACCCTACAAATTTTACACAAAGGACAAGTTATCAATACTGCCAACACAGCTGCTGCTGCTGCAATATGGTGTTCAAGAAACGCACGTGCACATCCCACTTAGGTATGCTCTTCAACAAAGGATACCAAAAGAATGAAGTACATAATAATAAAAGTAACATAGAAAGTTTATTTATTTATTTTTTTGTGTGCAATTTCTATCTGAATGATGGAAATGTAATTATGACTTTCATGTTCCTTTCAAAAACTAATTTGATTTGCTGACATGGGGCCAGTAACAGTTGATGCTAATTCTCAAAATATAAATAACTAGAAAAGTCTATTAAAATAGCACACTCTACCTCAATCATGAAAGTTTAATTTTAAATGTCTCCCTTTGACTATGTGTTTAACCATTTACTTAACAGTGGCATTATTTCTAAAAACATTTAACAACTGCAATAATTACATATATTTTTTAAATGACTCATTATCTCCTTTTTATTAATATAAACTTGTATAAAAGCAGCACATATTAAAAACACAATGCAACAGCTTTCAATTGATTTGTGAATTACAAGTTAACAGCTTAGAGAAAAATAAAAATAGATACTGCATCCTCTGACTGAACAGACATAACATATATGGAGTTTGTACCTAATTAAATTAAATAACCATGAAAAAAGGGAGGCTTAGCAATATTCAATGTCAAAAACTTTAATTTAAATAATGTGGACACTGCACACTTAACTTCAAACTCTGGGTTTTAAATTATGGATTTAAATTTGAATTGACCCTTTGACTTCCTGTCAGTATTGGGTTATGCTCACTTACTGTCCCCCTGTTAATGAGCTGCATCTGAACACAATTTGTTAATCACAAGAGATGTAGAATACTACTTTACTCTTCTGCTTGGTGTCATCTGTTCTTAGGTTACCTCAGCTTCCAGTTGTGTCACATGACCCTGCTCACTGCATCCTCCTTCTGATTATTCTATATATCCTTCACTTGCTAGGAGGCATTAAGAGGGGTGCCTCCTATTGGTCCCAATTTTTGCTGCTAATATATTGACAGAACACAGGTGGCGCTGCAGCACAGCTTTTCCTTTGACCCATGTACTGCAATGGAGAGAATAGCATTACATGGGGGGGAAATATATATTTTTTGGACTTTTTGTTGTTGTTTTAATTAAAATTTAATTAAGCTTTGGCCACATATGGCAGGGTAGGCACTGCCTCCCCTGGCTCTTATGAGTGCACGTCCCTGGTTTCACAAATACTACAACTCCTTATATAACATTATGGAAGACTCAGAACCGCTGGGAGGAAAATCTCCGCAGCATTGCAGGACCACAAAAATCGATTCATACCTCCAAGACATTGGGCTACCATCTTTAACCAAAGAAGCCTTGGAATATTTAGATTCCCCAATTACTAAAGAGGAACTGGCTCAAGCCATCAAAATTTCTCCTTCAGGAAAAAGTCCTGGCCCGGACGGCTTTACTATACCCTATTATAAAAAAAATTCAGACGAGGTCCCCTCCTTCAATTGTTTAACAGCCTCAGAGATAACCCACAACTATCAAAGGTTCTCTTGGAAGCCCATATAACTGTCATCCCTAAACCTGGCAAAAACCAGAGGCCCCATAAAACTTTAGACCTATATCTCTAATTAACACGGACATGAAACTATTGGCCAAAATCCTGGTGAATTGCCTTAATAAATACCTCCCAGAACTGGTATCTAACGACCAGGTGGGTTTCGTCCCTGGCAGGGAGGCCAAGGATAATACCACCAAAGTTTAACAGCTAATCTCTCACGCCAGAATTTCATAAACCCCAATGGTGCTGTTCTCAACCGACGCGGAGAAGGCCTTCGACAGGGTCGATTGGCTTTTTCTGCATTGGGTCATGGAGAAGATGGGATTTAGAGGAGCCTTTCTGAATACAGTTTTCGCTCTCTATTCGAACCCTAATGCTAGTACTAGAGTGAATGGGACACTATCCGAGTATTTCCCCATTAGTAACGGCACTAGGCAGGAATGCCCCTTATCCCCGTTTTTATTTGCTTTATTGATAGAAGCCCTGGCCCAAAAAATCAGGCAGAATCAAAACATCACAGGCCTACAAATCAATGACACCGAATACAAGTAGGCATTATATCCCAATGACGTTCTTTACACCATAACAAACGCCGACACGTCTCTCCCCGAGCTACTTAACGAGCTGAGGACATACAGTGATATATCCAATTTTCTTCTGAATCTCGGCAAATCGGAACTTTTAAACATTAACACATGCCCCAGGATTATACAATCCTTACAAAAAAAATACAATATCAAAATCGCCAAAGAAAAGCTAAAATATTTGGGAATACACCTCACCCCTGATCCCTCTGATCTCTTCAAACATAACTATGGGAACCTTAAACACAATATTGCAGAAGACCTTTCTTCTTGGATTAACAACCCCATCTCATGGCTGGGAAGAGTAGGAGTTGTTAAAATGAACGTCCTTCCCAGGATTCTCTATATTTTCCAAACAGTCCCTATTACCCTTCCACCCGGTTATTTAAATCAGCTCCAAAGATAAATAGAACAATACGTATGGGCTAAAGTCAAACCCCGATTTCCCAGACGCACCATGTATTTGCCTAGAGATAGAGGAGTGTTAGGCCTCCCCGACTTAAAAGCATACAGAACCGCGGTCATCCTGCAGAGGATTGCTGAGTGGTCACATAATGTAGAGCAGAAGGCATGGATACAGTTAGACAGAAAAATCCTTAAATTAAATAACTTGGGCACTCTGGCCTGGATTACCCCCCTTAAAAGACGAAAGACCATCCGGGATTACCATTTACTAGCAGAGACTCTTCGAGTGTGGGATGGTATTTTGGCCACTACAACACACGTATCCACAAGATGTTCCCCCCTTACACCGGTTATAGAGAACCCCGACCTCCCCTTTCATAAATTGGGTTCTCGTAAGTCTAAACCATACAGTCTAAAGGAAGGGTTGATACAAGGCATAACAGAAAGCGGGTCCATTTTGCCCCAAGACAGAAATCCACACAGGCATATTCAACTCTTGGTTACATTATAACCAGCTGATTCACTTTATAAAGACCCATAAAAACAAACAGGACATGGGCAGAAACCTAACGCTCTTTGAGGCTCTCTGCTCTACAGAAAAAGTCCCAAAACACCTGATCTCATTGATTTACAAAATATTGCTCGTCCCCGAGGCGAGCAAACTTCCCACCTATACAAACCAATGGCATAGAGATTTAAACTTAGATCTCAATTGTAAAGTATGGATTAAGGCATTGGGCGTAAGTAGAATATCCTTGGTGTCAGCGTACATTCAAGAGACTCATATCAAGCTCCTTAGCAGATGGTATCTCACCCGACGAGACTGCACAAAATTTTTCCTACTCTCAACCCCACCTGTTGGAGGGGTTGCGGAGAAGACGGGTCTTTACTCCACATTTGGTGGCATTGCCCGAATTTAGCGAACTTTTGGCCAAAAGTTATAGGGGAAATGTCTGCAATCCTTAACATCAATGTCCCCAATTCCCCAGAAATACTCTAATTTCTGAACCTACCTAAAACACAAAGTGTGGCACACTTAGCGCTCCTGTTGATAATGATCACAGGAGCTAAGATATTAATTCCCAGAAAATGGAAAACGCAGGTTACCCCTTCCCTTGAAGAGTGACACGCTCAAATCGACGTTACCCTTATCATGGAAAGATTCCACTATTTGAAAACACACAACCTAGAGACGTATGAGATGATGCTGGCCTTGTGGCGTAAAACAATCTAGCTCCCCTTTATTCACCTACATCTGTGCCCCCTTTTTTTTTTTTTTTCCCTAACTCTATTTCCCCCTCTATCTCCCTCCCGCTTTTACATCTATACTACCATATACCTGACACAGTTTGCTGTCTAATTCTGAGCTCACAATATAGAAAACTCGAAGACCAAATAAAATTAAAAATGGACATTTTATTTTTCGTCCTCGGAAGAAATCTGATGGACGGAATCAACAATAATAGATGTGAAATATAATTTGGTTATTATGATTGTAGTTATGATTGTCCGTTGCTCTGGAATGTAACCGCATTTTTACTTGCTCACTGATTGTATATTTTTTATTCACATAAATAAATCTTTTGAAAAAAAAATAAAAAAAATTACAATATGACGGCACTACAAATATAGGTCAATCTGTTTTTATATTGTAACCGTTGTAACATAACATAAGCATACATGCTCATATAAAAGTTATGTAATATTTGTGAGTTCGTATTGGTTTGGAATCTGGAATTTTTTATATTCTCCACAATGAGCCAAAAAGCATGGGGACACCTGAAGCATTCAGTGAGAGTGTTCTACCTAGCACTTTATTAAATTAAGGACATTATTATAAAGGGTTAATAGGCCCTGTTAACCTCACCTGATTCCCAGGAAGTAGTAGACAGGAGACGGAGACCGCGGAGAGAGCTGGCCAGTGTCAGACGTAAATCCCGCGCCCTTCACCAAGCTGAACAAATTAACATGTTTAATCAGAAACAACTTCGGCCTGAGGCTGTCAATAGCATCATCGGCATTGCAACTGTACTGCCACCCGCATCCTGAGTCTACTCTGCTCAAAGCAGGGCGGCCGCTCACCTAATGATTGATTTACAATACATGACATATTGACATTCATTCACAAACAATCATAATTATTGTTTGTGAATGAATGTAAATATTTCATTTTGTAAATGATGCCGTCTGCCTGATGAGCCTGTCAGTCTGCCTCTGCAATGGCGGCACACTTGACGATATCTCACGGCACACTAGTGTGCCGCAGCACAGTGGTTGAAAATCACTGATCTATGCTACCCAGAGATAAAACAAATACTGTACCTGACTCTCTGCCAGAGTTGGATGTTACAAGTGTAATGGTAACATTTGTAAAACATGTAAACACATTAAAATAGGTAACAAATTTGGGTCGACAACAAGGGAGCATGAATATGACATTAGATATAATTTAACATGCAAAACAAACCATATTATTTATTTATTTACAGAAAGTATGTAACAAACAATATGTTAGGCACACTAAACGTGTCCTACGAGACAGAGTATTACAACATCTTAGGGATATCAACAACCCTGACAGTAACACCCCTATAGCAAAATATTTCAGGCAGGAACATAATTTTAAAGATATGCTTTTACAAGTAGAGGGAAAATATCATATCCCTAAACACAGAAGAAGAGGAGATAGAGAACGACTCTTAGATCAGAGAGAGTTTTTGGGATTTTTAAACTACAAAAGAAACTCCTAGATGGTTTAAACTCCATCATGGATGTTAATTTGTTTTACTGAACTCTCTTAAATCATCTATGTTCAAATTTAGGAATACTACAAACCTTATGACCAATATAAATATCTATGTTACAGGATTTCCCTCTCCCTTTTTTTTCCTTCTCCTTATCACTTTAAATATTATAAATAAGAAAAAGATTGAATATATATCTGCCATAAGTAGCAAGAAAATGTTTGTTTAATAAGTAATTACACAGGTGTTCATCTTTGGACATTAGGGTCCCAATCACAAATGCGGAGTCGCCTGCAAAAGCCGTCGATCACATATATACGTTGGTATGTATATTTTACCCTTTGACCGCTATTTTTACTCCCATAAACTAACATAGAACCGGCGTCACAAGTTGGTATCACATATTCAGCTCAAGGACTTACGAGGCGAACATGGAGAAACTTTACTCCATATTCACCTCGCCATACATAGGCAGGTGCAGCAAGCCTTGCGCTGAGTATATGAGCACCATATCTCCCTGGAAGTTTTAACAAACACCTAACGCATGCGCAATATGTAGCGCTCAACTGCCATCCCCCCACCGCAATAACTAATAAATGTATTAACCCCTAATCCACCAGCCCCCAAATCGCAAAGTATCTAATTACACTATTAACCCCTAATCCGCCACCCACCCAAAATGCAAAGTATCTAATTATAGTAATAACCCCTAATCCACCACCCACCCAAAACACGAGTTTGGCGTTAGCCTTAAAAAGCAGCGTTAAGGGGTCCTAACGCTGCTTTTTAATGCCCACTGGTATTACGAGTCTGGCAGGTACAGGTGTACCGCTCACTTTTCTTCCGCAACTTTTCCATACCGCAAATCCCCTTGCGTCAATTACAATTATTAACCAATAATCTGCCGACCGGACATCGCTGCCACTATAATAAATGTATTAACCCCTAAACCGCTGCACTCCCGCCTCTCAAACACTATTTAAATTTGATTAACCCCTAATCTGCCCCCCCAACGTCGCCGACACCTACCTACAATTATTAACCCCTAATATTCCGACCCCAACGTTGCCGCTACTATAATAAAGTTATTAACCCCTAAACCTAAGTCTAACCCTAGCCCTAACACCCCCCTTAAACTTAAATCTATTTTTAATAAATCTAAATAAAATTACTATAATTAAATAAATTATTCCTATTTAAAACTAAATACTTACCTGTAAAATAAACCATAATATAGCTACAATATAACTAATAGTTACATTATAGCTATTTTAGGATTTATTTTTATTTTACAGGCAACTTTGTAATTAACTCTGTAATTAAATACCTAGATAAAATAAATACAAATATACCTGTAAAATAAACCCTAACCTAAGTTACAATTACACCTAACACTACTCTATAATTAAATTAATTACCTAAACTACCTACAATTAAATACAATTAAATTAAATAAACTAAATTACGAAAAACAAACAAACTAATATTTTAAACTAATTACACCTACTCTAATCCCCCTAATAAAATAAAAAAGCCCCCCAAAATAATAAAATTCCCTAATCTACACTAAATTACAAATAGCCCTTAAAAGGGCCTTTTGCGGGGCATTGCCCCAAAGTAATCAGCTCTTTTACCTGTAAAAAAAATACAATACCCCCCAACATTAAAACCCACCACCCACATACCCCTTAAAAAACCTAACACTAACCCCTTGAAGATCACCCTACCTTGAGCTGTCTTCACCCAGCCGGGCCGAACTCTTCATCCAATCCGGCAAGAAGAGGTCCTCCAGAGGGTCCGAAGTCTTCATCATATTCGGGCAGAAGAGGACATCCAGACCGGAAGAAATCTTCATCCAAGCGGCATCTTCTTTCTTCATCCTTCCAGAGCCAGCCAATCTGATTTTTCCTACCTTAATTCCGATTGGCTGATAGAATCCTATCAGCCAATCGGAATTTGAGGGACGCCATCTTGGATGATGTCATTTAAAGGAACCGTCATTCGTCGTCTAGTCGTCGGTCAAGGAGGATGTTCCGCGTGGGAGGTCTTCAAGATGGTGCCGCTCCACTCTGGAAGGATGAAGAAAGAAGATGCCGCTTGGATGAAGATTTCTTCCGGTCTGGATGTCCTCTTCTACCCGGATAGGATGAAGACTTCCGACCTTCTGGAGGACCTCATCTTGCCGGATTGGATGAAGAGTTCGGCCCGGCTGGGTGAAGACGGCTCAAGGTAGGGTGATCTTCAGGGGGTTAGTGTTAGGTTTTTTTAAGGGGGTATTGGGAGGGTTTTAGAGTAGGGGTATGTGGGTGGTGGGTTTTAATGTTGGGGGGGATATTGTATTTTTTTTTACAGGTTAAAGAGCTGATTACTTTGGGGCAATGCCCCGCAAAATACTTTGCGGCAATGCCCCGCAAAAGGCCCTTTTAAGGGCTGATATCTGTAAGGACAGAAGAAAAAAAGAGGCGCCTTATGGGACAGTATCGTGGTGTCGCTAGGGTGCAAGAAACGACGGGCAGCACACACAGATGGCAAGATACTCACAAGTGAGATGGCATATGCGTATGCCAAACTAGACAGGACGGAACCTTAGTCGTCCGCCAGACGATCCAATAGGAAGAAGGCTCTAACACTCCAACGGTCCAATCCGCAACGGCGGAAGTATACCAACGTCAGAGACCCACAATGTTTATGGGAAGATTAACGGCTCAGAGTCTTAGGTTTAAAAGGCAGGATACCGCACCCAACATAATTTCAGAATGATGGTCAGCGAGAGCGGGGGTATCATAGGAGAGAGTTTTATTTTAAAAAAGGTTATTATTAAAACAGTTTAAAATACAGCAACGCGTTTCTCGACCTTCCGGTCGTTTCATCAGGCTGATATTCAGATTGAAAACCCCGCTCTATTAAACATAATAATCAACCAATCACAGACCGGTCTGTTATCCACACCCATCGTAGAGCCAATCATAAATTGTGATTGGTATCTATAGTAACAGTTGCACCTGTTCTATAATCAAAGATGGAGAATGTGAAAACAACAATACCGACTGTGATCAGTGTATATAATAGACTTAGATTACATACAATAACCACAAGATGGGTAGTAAACACAGTGTCAGAAACCAATTTAAATCATTATTATCAAATAGTTGACAATTATTGCTAGCATCGAAAAAGTGTTTAACTAAAAAATAAAACAAAATTGTGTCTGTATTTCTCATGTGTACGAATTTACAATAAAAGATTAAAATAGACGGCCAGACATATAAAGGCCATATTATTCCACCATCTGTAAGTTTATGATGATCGTAATAAATTCTCGATCATACGGCGTAAAATAAATTAATATTCATAGACATATTGGTAATGTAGTAGTATTTCGATAAAGAGACCATGTATTCTGATAAATGGGTATAATAAATTAATATCCATATATGTTGATGGTGTAATGTATTTTAATAAATTGGTATCCATAAGTATATTATTAGTGTGATAGCCTCTACATATTTAAAGGGCATGTGTCTTTTGACGGATAAATATCAGTGTGTGATCAAGTATATATCGTCTTATGTCTAAATTTGAATATAATTAACTTAATAGGAATTCTTAATGGTGCAACTAGTTCTATCTAATTGGTCCGAGACCATAGACGTCTACTCCAATAGAGACAATTAATTGGTACTGTAAAACCTCCATCAGACTCAGGCAGAGGGACTAAAGGATCAAACCTTTATGTGAAGGCCGCCAGATCGACACATAAATTGAGACCATCAGGATGCATGCTTTTCAGCAGATGGATCCAATAAGTCTCCCTCTGTCTGAGCCTAAAAAACCGATTATAAAGATGGGATTTAGGAATGAATTCTATGGGATTGACAGAGTAACAGTTCAAATTTCCCCTATGTACATCGTTACAATGTCTTGATACACTATGGAGTCTATAATTATTCTTCATATTCCGATGGTGTTCAGACCATCTGGTACTAAGGCATCTACAAGTACGCCCTACGTATTGTACCCCACAGACACATGTTAGTAGATAGACTACATAAGAGGAAGCACAAGATGCACGGCCAATGATGGTATAAGATTTGTGGGTGATACTAGACCTAAAAGTTTTCTGTCGATCACCAATGAAAATACACATCTTACAGCGGGCTCGTCTGCATTTAAAAGACCCATGTTGTAAGGTATTTCTACGGCCATGGGTACCAGGTTCGCCCCGAGTTATGCGAACCTGTTTATGGGTTCTTTTGAACAATGTTACATCTACGATTCAGCATACGGGGCGAACCTGGTATATTATGGCAGATATATAGATGACCTTATCTTTATTTGGAGGGGTGAACCCTCCACTGCTGAATCTTTTGTTGAACATCTAAACAACAATAATAGAGGTCTGGTGTTTACTAGCACTATTGAGAGGCAATCAATAGTGTACCTAGATCTTAATCTCTGCTTCACTGAGGGTCAAGTGACTAGCACTACCCACTTTAAGGCAGTAGATTGTAACAGCTATCTTGACTTCAAGAGCTGTCATTATCACCCGTGGAAATTGAACGTCCCATATGGCCAGTTCAAAAGAGTGCGCCGAAATTGCAGTTCCATGGCTGATTACGAAACCCAAAGTCTCACCTTAAAGGAACGCTTTAGGGAGAAACATTACCCTAACTCTATCATCGAAAATGGCTTCTTGAGAGCCAAAAATGATAATAGGGAGTTGTACTTTACCGGGCCTAATGCTCGTTTAGAACCTGCAAATAACAGCACCTTTCATAAAGATCCGTTGTTCATTACCCAATTTAATTCTAACCATAATCTAATTAGAGAGATTGTTACACGTCATTGGCAAATACTACTTAAAGACCCTATTTTGAAAAGAACTTTGGACGACAAACCTAGAATAGTTTATAGAAGGGCACCGACCCTTAAAACAATGCTGGCTCCGAGCAAGATTGTCAAACATAGACAGTCCTTTCCGGGTAATAATAGAAATACCTTACAACATGGGTCTTTTAAATGCAGACGAGCCCGCTGTAAGATGTGTATTTTCATTGGTGATCGACAGAAAACTTTTAGGTCTAGTATCACCCACAAATCTTATACCATCATTGGCCATGCATCTTGTGCTTCCTCTTATGTAGTCTATCTACTAACATGTGTCTGTGGGGTACAATACGTAGGGCGTACTTGTAGATGCCTTAGTACCAGATGGTCTGAACACCATCGGAATATGAAGAATAATTATAGACTCCATAGTGTATCAAGACATTGTAACGATGTACATAGGGGAAATTTGAACTGTTACTCTGTCAATCCCATAGAATTCATTCCTAAATCCCATCTTTATAATCGGTTTTTTAGGCTCAGACAGAGGGAGACTTATTGGATCCATCTGCTGAAAAGCATGCATCCTGATGGTCTCAATTTATGTGTCGATCTGGCGGCCTTCACATAAAGGTTTGATCCTTTAGTCCCTCTGCCTGAGTCTGATGGAGGTTTTACAGTACCAATTAATTGTCTCTATTGGAGTAGACGTCTATGGTCTCGGACCAATTAGATAGAACTAGTTGCACCATTAAGAATTCCTATTAAGTTAATTATATTCAAATTTAGACATAAGACGATATATACTTGATCACACACTGATATTTATCCGTCAAAAGACACATGCCCTTTAAATATGTAGAGGCTATCACACTAATAATATACTTATGGATACCAATTTATTAAAATACATTACACCATCAACATATATGGATATTAATTTATTATACCCATTTATCAGAATACATGGTCTCTTTATCGAAATACTACTACATTACCAATATGTCTATGAATATTAATTTATTTTACGCCGTATGATCGAGAATTTATTACGATCATCATAAACTTACAGATGGTGGAATAATATGGCCTTTATATGTCTGGCCGTCTATTTTAATCTTTTATTGTAAATTCGTACACATGAGAAATACAGACACAATTTTGTTTTATTTTTTAGTTAAACACTTTTTCGATGCTAGCAATAATTGTCAACTATTTGATAATAATGATTTAAATTGGTTTCTGACACTGTGTTTACTACCCATCTTGTGGTTATTGTATGTAATCTAAGTCTATTATATACACTGATCACAGTCGGTATTGTTGTTTTCACATTCTCCATCTTTGATTATAGAACAGGTGCAACTGTTACTATAGATACCAATCACAATTTATGATTGGCTCTACGATGGGTGTGGATAACAGACCGGTCTGTGATTGGTTGATTATTATGTTTAATAGAGCGGGGTTTTCAATCTGAATATCAGCCTGATGAAACGACCGGAAGGTCGAGAAACGCGTTGCTGTATTTTAAACTGTTTTAATAATAACCTTTTTTAAAATAAAACTCTCTCCTATGATACCCCCGCTCTCGCTGACCATCATTCTGAAATTATGTTGGGTGCGGTATCCTGCCTTTTAAACCTAAGACTCTGAGCCGTTAATCTTCCCATAAACATTGTGGGTCTCTGACGTTGGTATACTTCCGCCGTTGCGGATTGGACCGTTGGAGTGTTAGAGCCTTCTTCCTATTGGATCGTCTGGCGGACGACTAAGGTTCCGTCCTGTCTAGTTTGGCATACGCATATGCCATCTCACTTGTGAGTATCTTGCCATCTGTGTGTGCTGCCCGTCGTTTCTTGCACCCTAGCGACACCACGATACTGTCCCATAAGGCGCCTCTTTTTTTCTTCTGTCCTTACAGATATCTACCATCATCCTTTCTCTGGGAGTGCTGCCGTCAGATTGGGTCACCTGCGGTGGGGAATACCTTGCTCTCCCCGAGACTGTTTTCCTTCCATTGTGTTCTGTTTGTCACATGTGCGCACCTCCATAAGGACTCAATCCTTGTTTTTTCCTTTTAAGGGCTATTTATAATTTAGTGTAGGGTTAGGAATTTTATTATTTTGGGGGGCTTTTTTATTTTATTAGGGGGATTAGAGAAGGTGTAATTAGTTTAAAATATTGTAGTTTCTTTTTTATTTTCTGTAATTTAGTGTTTGTTTGTTTTCGTAATTTAGTTTATTTAATTTAATTGTATTTAATTGTAGGTAGTTTAGGTAATTAATTTAATTGTAGTGTAAGGTTAGGTGTAATTGTAACTTAGGTTAGGGTTTATTTTACAGGTGTATTTGTTTTTATTTTATCTAGGTAGTTATTAAATAGTTAATAACTATTTAATAACTATTGTACCTAGTTAAAATAAATACAAAGTTGCCTGTAAAATAAAAATAAATCCTAAAATAGCTACAATGTAACTATTAGTTATATTGTAGCTATATTAGGGTTTATTTTACAGGTATTTAGTTTTAAATAGTAATAATTTATTTAATTATAGTAATTTTATTTAGCTTTATTAAAAATAGATTTAAGTTAGGGCTAGACTTAGGTTTAGGGGTTAATAACTTTCTTATAGTAGCGGCGACATTGGGGTCGGAAGATTAGGGGTTAATAATTGTAGGTAGGTGTCGGCGACGTTGGGGGGGCAGATTAGGGGTTAATCAAATTTAACTAGTGTTTGCGAGGCGGGAGTGCGGCGGTTTAGGGGTTAATACATTTATTATAGTGGCGGCGATGTCCGGTCGGCAGATTAGGGGTTAATAATTGTAGGTAGGTGGTGGCGACGTTGGGGACGGCAGATTAGGGGTTAATAACTATAATGTAGGTGTCGGCAATGTTAGGGGCAGAAGATTAGGCGTTCATAGGTATAATATAGGTGGCGGTGGTGTCCGGAGCGGCAGATTAGGGGTTAATAGTATAATGCAGGTGTCGAGGATGTCGGGGGCGGCAGATTAGGGTTTAATATTTGTAAGATTAGGGGTATTTAGGGTCAGGGTTCATGTTAGGGTGTTAGGTGTAGACTTAGAAAGTATTTTCCCATAGGAAACAATGGGGCTGCGTTAGGAGCTAAACACTGCATTGTTTCCTATGGGGAGATCGTGCACGAGCACGTTTTGCCATCTTACCGCTACCGTAAGCAACTCTGGTATTACAGGGAGAAGTGGCGCTAAATTTGCTCAACGCTTACTTTTCTGAGGCTAACACAGCTATTCAGAAAACTTGTAATACCAGCATTGTTTAAAGTGAGTGCTGGGAAAAAAGGCTTGTTAGCAACACAAGTTTTTACTGACAAAACTTGTAATCTAGCCGAAAGTATCTAATTACACTATTAACCCCTAATCCGCCACACACCCAAAACGCAAACTACCTATTAAAACTATTAACCCCAAAACCTCCATCGCTTACAACGCAATATACCTAATTAACCTATTGACCCATAAAACTGCCATCCCCCACAACGCAATCTACCTAATTAACCTATTAACCCCTAAACCACCATCCCCCAAAATGCTATCTACCTAATTAACTTTTTAACCCCTAAACCGCCATCCCCCACAATGCAATCTACCTAATTAACCTATTAAAACCTTAACCGCATCCCTCCACAACGCAATGTATTAATCTAATTACTAAACCCCCTAACCTAACACCCCCTAAGTTAACCCCAATTACATAAAATAAAAAATGACTATCTACTTAAAAAGTTAATTAAAAATTACCAAAAAATCCTAACTTAAAATCAAAATCAAAAATCCTAACATTACATTAAAAAAAACCAACCTAAGATAAAATAAAAAATCTAAAATTACAGAAAAAAATAAACAAAGTCTTCATCCATCGCGGGACCATCTTCTATCTTCTTCCAGAGGTACGGAGCGGTCTTCGGCGTCGTGGAGGTCCTCTTCATGTGATCGTCCACCGCACACTGAATATTTAATGCAAGGTACCCCTTTTATATTGGGGTACCTTGCATTCCTATTGGCTGAGATGTTCAAATCAGCCAATAGGATGAGAGCTACTGAAATCCTATTGGCTGTTCAAATCAGTAGGATTTCCGTTATGGGGGGGAAGGCAGTTTAGGGATTAATAAATTCATTAGGTAGATTGCATTGTGGGTGTTTGGCGGATTAGGGGTTAATAGTTTTAATAGGTAGTTTGCGTTGTGGGAGGATGGCGGTTTAGGGGTTAATAGTGTTGCTAGGTACTTTGAGTTGTGGGGGGATGGCGGATTAGGGGTTAATACATTTACTAGGTAGTTTGTGATGTGGGGGATAGTGGATTAGGGGTTAATTAATTTATTAGGTAGTTTGCGATGTGGTGGGATGGCAGATTAGGGGTTAGTACATTTATTAGGTACTTTGTGATGTGGGGGTAGGCGGATTAGGGTTAATAGTTTAAGTAGGTTAATTGCTTTATGGGGGATGGCGGTTTAGAGGCTAATACATTTTATTATTAGTTGCGATGTGGGGGGATGGCGGATATAGGGGTTTTGACTTGTTAATTTTTGGGAGGTGGGTTAGATTTTTACGGGCGATTAAAACTTTTATGTTTTTTATTAGGCGCCGGGAGTTCATATACTGCCGTAAGTCAGTGGCGACTCAAGAAATGTCTATTTCCGCACATTTCTGTACCTTGCCGGTTTATCCGAATTAAGGCAGTATGTGATCTGCCACCGCTGTATATGTGATTCACCCAATGTGCAAGGTGAATTTATGGGCGGCATGGGTTTCAGCAGTTGTGCTGAAACCTACGCCGTATATGTCATCTCGCCCATTACCTTTAAATAGTAGTCTGGTTTGGAGATTGAAACATGCCAGTAACCAAGGGCTAGGGGAATGCCCGCAACATGTTTGGCACTTAACTCAGTCCAGACTCTGGATTTTTGTAACTTCTTTTATGGCTTTTTGTATTTTAACTTGTTCTCTATAATAAAATACTTTTTTCATTTTACATCTACATTGGATTTCCATTTTTCTGGGAGGTGCGGGCATACTTGGATTGTGTAAACAAATGAGTGTACCTATGATTACGTTTTTTTTTGTTTTTTTTAAATGTTAAAAAGTGTATATGTAATATGTGTAATTTATTTGTGGTGTGTTTGTAGTACGTATGTAGTATCTAACACAGCCTGTGAGTGTGGAACCCTCTTTTCAACTGCTTTTGTAAACTAGTGGTAACATAAAACTAGGTTTCTATGACTTATTCACACAACCAAACGTTAAAAGAATCCAAAAAATCAGTTTAGTAAACTAAACAAGATGTATGTGTCTGTGTTAGTGTGTGCATTTATATATAGGGCCGAAACATGTTAGCAGATACTGTGTTGTCTTGATGCTGCTTCATGTGCCTTTTGGATTACCATGTTTTTAACTTGATTGTTAAATAAAGACTTACTTTTAAAGAAGATCGACTACTGCACTACTTTGAATTTATATATATAAACAAGTTTGAGACAACTCCCAGCCCAAGGATGGTATACAAGAGATCCAAAAATTTGAGAGACTTACTGGTCCTTACGGATCCTATGCACTGTTACCGAAAATGGACATGGTTACCCAAGGGTAAACTGGGATGTTTCCGATGTGGCAATTGTGTAGCGTGTAACAGTATGGTTACAGGGAACAAATTCCATCATCCCCATACTAATAAAGTGTTCAATATTTGACACAGATTAAGGTGCACATCGGAATACGTTATATACCTGTATATGTTGATCTGTCCGTGTTCCCTTTGCTATATCGGTAAAATGACAACTTCATTCAGAGAAAGACTTGCAAACCATAAGTCGGCTATCCAACCTGTAGCAAGGCACTTTGTGCAGGCTGGACACTTGATCTCCTCACTGAGAACTATGCTAATTGATCATCTCCCACCCCTGAAACGAGGGGGAGATAGAGGAAAAGCGCTTCTCAAGTTGGAAGCCTGCTAGATTTTTCCTCTGGACACTGTGTCCCCAAGGGGATTGAATAACAGTGTTTTGAATATGTTTGCTGCTATCGATAGTTGAGTGTTTTCTTACAGCTTAACTATGAGGATGGATACTACAATCAAGACTACATGTCTGGACACTATGTCCCCAAGGTGACTGAATAGTAGTGCTGTTTATGTGTGCTGCTATTATTAACCTAGTGCCAGACAATAACAGACTGATGGGGATGAAGACAACAATCAAGATTTGATTTGCTTATTATTATGGACTCTTATGGGTATCTAAGTCCTCAGTACTCTTGCTGATATGGGCATATGTTTCTACCAATTTCTTGGGACATGAAATTATGTGATATGCTGCAAATACAGATGGTTATGGCTCCATCAGGTCTTGACACAGCAATGTGTAAATCTCCTTAAGTGTTTTATTATGATACTAGAATTATATGTATTTTGCACAATATTTATTTAGTGTAATATCAAGAGAGTCTGTGCTTATGCTTTGCATCACTATCTAGCTAGAACGCTTGAATGCCATAACCCTAATGCAGCTTGTTTGTAAATAAGTACACAATATGTAGGTTTATATATTGCTCTGACTCTGTCTCCAGAACTCTCATTTGGTTGTTAATACTGTTTGCCTACGTAATCCTGTACATAATACTATAGGCTGATCCGATAAGAGTTATGACTGATAGCAGTACACGCCCCGGCGGGCATGTCCTTATGACGATTGGGTATGGATTATTGGTGACCAGTGGTGTTTACAGGTTGCCTTGGTAACTGTGTCTGATGCTGATGATGTCAATAATAGGCGCAGCTAATGATGGGCGTGGCCTATAGACAGTGCAAACGATGTGTTTGCTCTGGAGATTGATTCACACAGGTGGGTTTAATTTGTGTTTTATAAGGGTTTATAAGGATGTTTTATTGCTATGCACTTTATGTCTACTTGAGCCTCCACTGAGGAAAGTTCCTACATGAGCTGAAACGTTTGGCAACAGGCCAATTCGTATTTTTGTCTAATAAAAGGCTGATTTTTTGTCACTTACCTGTGTAGGCCTGTTGTATACTGTATTCTGGGGATTCCGGCCAGCTCTGGGATATAGTCTGGATCTCTCTCTCTCTCTCTGTCTCTCTGTCTCTCTCTCTCTGTGTATATATATATATATATATATATATATATTTATATATCTGTGTGTGTGTATATTTAAGGATAAATATGTTTGATAGTATATACTTTACACATATGTACATTTACTGGGATCCTGATTTTTTAACAATAGAAATAGAGTTGCAATAACAGCAACTGTACAATTTGTGTTCAGTCATAAGCTTTTTGTGCATAATCCCAGATATGACGGGGCCTACAC
This sequence comes from Bombina bombina, assembly GCF_027579735.1. Classification (NCBI taxonomy): domain Eukaryota; kingdom Metazoa; phylum Chordata; class Amphibia; order Anura; family Bombinatoridae; genus Bombina; species Bombina bombina. The sequence continues at coordinate 308,527,434 of NC_069499.1, read as the reverse complement.
ATTGAATGTATTCTTTTGACATTATACATTGTGTGCAGGAATTAATTCTCAAGTAATGTAATAAGTCGCAGAGCATATGGATCAGTATATTTCACAGGGGGTAAATGTTGTATTCTCCGAATGCAGATGTTTCAGTAACTTCATATCCGTTATCATCCCTTTCCATTTGGACAATCATCCGTCACAATTAGTCCACAGGAAAAATACATCAGCTTCTCAAATGTGAACCTTTTGCCCTAAGCCAGCATGTCTATTTATTATAATAAAGTAATCTTGCTGGATAGAATGAAAACATACTTCTCAACATTTGTGGCTAGATATTAAGGTCTCCGGATGTTGAGGAGGCCGTCGCCATTTGGGGACGGGACTGTGCTGAGAGGGGGCAGGGTCACGTCTTGGTATTCTGCGGGCACCTCTAGGGGTTTGGTAAGTAGCTAAGGGAAATTCTGCAAATCAGGACATTTATGTCTGTCTCAGAGGGACAGTGGGACAGAGTTCAGAATTGGGGTCTGTCCCTCTAAAATAGGGGCAGTTGGAAGGTATGTGTAAGAGTGTCTTCAGAGCTGGATGTTCTGGTGTGTTCTAGAGGCGTGGTCAGGATCTTTACCCACTCTTAAAAGATCAGTATATCTCAAAATCATAACTCGCTATTTCAGTGTTGTTTAATTTCTTTGTTCTTTTTTTTCTCTTTAACTGTTTTCATTGCTTCTTTGTTGCACATTTAAGTGTAGTCTGTTTTATAGAAGGATATTTTTTTATTTGTTTGTTCTGTAATGTTTGTAGACAATTTTTGTGATTCCTTTTTTTATATGAAAAATAGACAAAAATTTTACTTTAAAATATGGTTGAAAAGATATGTAATAAAAAACTGTCGGCTAGATTACGAGTTTTGCGTTATGAGCGGTGAGGTGCTAAGTTGCACGTTATTGTCACCGCTCACTTCCCTACAGTGCTGCTATTACAGGTTTATAAAAACAAAAGGCAAAAAGCTCCATACCGCACTCCAATACCAGCGCTGCTGAAAGCTGCCGTGAGCTGGTTTTACGTGCTCATGCACGATTTCCCCATAGACAACAATGGGGAGAGCCGGCTGCAAAAAGCCTAACACCTGCAATAAAGCAGAGTAAAGCTCCGTAACGCAGCCCCGTTGATTCCTATGGGGAAACTAAATTTATGTTTACACCTAACACCCTAACATGAACCCCGAGTCTAAACACCCATAATCTTACACATATTAACCCCTAATCTGCCGCCCCTGAAATCACTGACACCTACATTATACTTATTAAACCCTAATCTGCCGCTCCGGACATTGCCAACACCTACATTATACTTATTAACCCCTAAACCGCCGCACTCCTGCATCACAAACACTAGTTAAATATTATTAACCCCTAATCTGCCGCCCCTAACATCGCCACCACCTACCTACATTTATTAACCCCTAATCTGCCACACCAACGTCGCCGCCACTATACTAAATTTATTAACCCCTAAACCTAAGTCTAACCCTAACCCTAACACTCCCTAACTTAAATATAATTAAAATAAATCTAAATAAAAATTAATATCATTACCTAAGTAATTCCTATTTAAAACTAAATACTTACCTATAAAATAAACCCTAAGCTAGCTACAATATAACGAATAGTTACATTGTAGCTAGCTTAGGTTTTATTTTTATTTCACAGGCAAGTTTGCATTTATTTGAACTAGGTAGAATAGTTACTAAATAGTTATTAACTATTTACTAACTACCAAGCTAAAATAAATACAAATTTACCTGTAAAATAAAACCTAACCTGTCTTACACTAACATCTAACCTTAAACTACAATTAAATAAATTACATACATTAAATACAATTACCTAAATTACATAAAAAAACAAACACAAAATAAAAAAAGAAATGATCAGATATTTAAACTAATTACACCTAATCTAATAGCCCTATCAAAATAAAAAAAGCCCCCCAAAATAAACCCGCCCTAGCCTAAGCTACCAATAGCCCTTAAAAGGGCCTTTTGCGGGGCATTGCCCCAAAGAAATCAGCTCTTTTACCTGTAAAAAAAATACAAACAACCACCCAACAGTAAAACCCACCGCCCACACAACCAAGCCCCCAAATAAAATCCTAACTAAAAAATCCTAAGCTCCCCATTGCCCTGAAAAGGGCATTTGTAAGGGCATTGCCCAAAAGCGCATTTAGCACTTTTTCAAGTGCCCAAACCCTAATCTAAAAATAAACCCACCCAATAAACCCTTAAAAAAACCTAACACTAACCCTTGAAGATCCACTTACAGTTTTGAAGACTGGACATCCATCCTCAACGAAGTCGGGAGAAGTCTTCATCCATTTTATTTTAGTGTTTGCGATGCGGGAGGGCCACGGTTTAGGGGTTAATAGGTAGTTTATGGGTGTTAGTGTACTTTTTAGCACTTTAGTTATGAGTTTTATGCTACAGCTTTATAGCGCAAAACTCATAACTACTGACTTTCAGTTTACGTTATGGATCTTGGCGGTATAGGCTGTACCGCTCACTTTTTGGCCGGACAGGCAGACTCGTAATACCGGCGCTATGGAAGTCCCATTGAAAAAGGACTTTTTTAAAGCTGCGGTAATTACGTTGCGTTACAGCCAAAAAAGTGTGCGGTACAGAAATACCTGCAAGACTCGTAATACCAGCGGTAGTGAAAAAGCAGCGTTATGAGCTTTAACGCTGCTTTTTCACTCATACCGCAAAACTCGTAATCTAGCCATGTGTAAATTAAGTTCTACTATAAAATAATTGTCCTAAAATCCAAATAATGTGCTTTGTTTCAAAAGTATATATTTTATAAATGTTTAAGTCTTAGGGCATTATAATCACACATTATACTCACTAATGGCCTTCATGCAATTATTTAACCTATCTCAGTCCTCACCAATTTAACACAGCAAGCTTTTGATAGCTTAAAGCGACTTTTCACCTCCTCACCATACAGATTTTACCTAAACCAGGGAATAGTTTCTACGTTGAAGTCAATGCTTCCGAGACTGTCATGGGAGCAGTATTATCCCAAAGAGCAGGTGACAAGGATTACCTCCACCCGGTAGCCTTTTTGTCTCAAGTTCTCACCCCAACAGAAAGAAACTATGATGTGGGGGATAGAAAACTACTTGCCATTAAAACAGTAGTTCTTTTATCCCCCACATGGATACATTTGCTTGAAAGGGCTGATCATTCCATTAAGTTTTCCATTAACCATGGGGACCTAGAGTACCTCTGCTCAGCTTGTAGAATCAAAGCCAGGCAGGCCCGGTGGGCACTCTTTTTCAGCTGCTTTCATTTCCTCATCACATATTTACCTGGAGCAAAGAATGGTAAAGCGGATGCTTTATCCCGTATAGGGGAAAATGTGAAAAAGGAGTTAGAGCCTACCACTATTCTACAACTGGGACATTTCCTAGCTAACAAAGCTTCCTTATGGGATACTATCCATCAAAATACTTCAAACTCAGTGAATATGAAGCATCCAGAGTTCCAGATTCAGGATAGCAAATTTGTAGGGCCATCTTCTGTAGTCCCTGAAGCACTTCGTTATTTCCATGAAACCCCTCTTGGAGAACATGTGGGAATCCATAAGAGTTAAATAGTTGACAATTCTGGTAGGCGTGGATGCAAAAAGATATTAAATCTTATTTACAGTCTTGTCCTGCTTGTAAAATCCATAAAGACTCTCGGCAACCCCCTTCAGGTTTTTTGCAACCACTTCCAGTACCAAACAGACTGTGGGCTGAAATAGCCATGGACTTAATAGTTGATTCCCCCCATGATCAAGGCTATACTTCAGTTTTAGTAGTAGTAGATCACTTTTCTAAAATGGCCCATTTTGTTGTCATCAAGGGTGTACCTAATGCTGATCACACAGCTACCATCTTCCTGGGAGAGATTTTCCGGCTGCATGGCTTACCAGAGACCATAGTGTCTGATAGAGATCCCCAATTTATGTCCAAATTTTGGACAGCTTTTTGCAAGGGACTGCAGTCCAACTGGCTTTATCTATTGCTTTCAATCCCCAAACAGAATCACAAATCAAAAATTGGAACAATACCTCAAATGTTATACTACTACTATGTTACCTGGCCCACCTCTCTAAAGCTCAGTTCCTACTGCTGATCAATGTCTACATTAGGCTCATAGTACCTTCTCTGTAATCAAGAAACAATTATTGAAGGCCCAACAAAAATATAAACATTATGCCGACAAGATGAGATGTCCTACCCCTACTTATCAAGTTGGAGACAAAGTATATTTATCTATTGCCCATCTTTGACTTACTCCAAAAAATGAGGTCCCCACTTCATTGGACTTTTCGCCATTGATAAAATAATATCTCCAGTTGCAATTCATCTTCAGATGCCATCATCCTATCACATCAATCCAGTTTTTTATTTCTCCATCCTCAAACCTGCCAGACACATTTCCGTCTCGTAAGCCACCTACTCCAGGGCCTGTCATGGTGGATTGGTCAGAAGAATATGATGTTAAAGATCAGCATCTGAAGTGTATTTTCCAGCCCGTATAAGAGACTTTAAAAAGTAGCATCCCAGGTATCCAGTTTTCAATTGTTCCAGAGGGAGCTCCACTTCCAATCTGGCTCCCAGTCTCAGCAAATGATGAGGGACACCAAGACGACTAATCTTCCTTGTTCCTGGAGTTTGGCTTACCTACCTTGTGCCTGATACTTGCATATGCTCACCTTGTTCCAGAAACTAAGCATACTTACCTCTTACCTGCATATGCTCACCTTGTTCTAGAGACCAAACATACTTACCTGATACCTGTGTATGCTCACCTTGTTCAAGAGACCAAGAATAATTACCTTGCACCTGTGTATGCTCACCTGGTTCCTGAAAGCCAAGCAGACTTGCCTGATACCTGTATATGCTCACCTTGTACCTAAAGCTGTGCCTCACCAACAGTACCTGCTGGGTATCCTTTGTCTGCTGAGATTCCTGTGTCTACTATACCAGTGACAGCTTTAATCAAAATCAGATGTGCTTGTTGTAGCAACCTGGTATCCTGCGACAGTCTCACCAATAGTACACGTTGGGTATCCTCTGCCTGCTAATAATTCTTTGTTTGCTATACCAGTGACAACTTTCCTCTAACTAGCTGTGCCTGCTATACCTACCTAGTATCCCATGACAGTCTCACCAACAGTACCCGCTGGGTATCCAGGGTCTGCTATTCCAGTGACAGCTTTCCTTAAACCAGCTGTGCCTGCTGTACCTACCTGGTGTCCTGTCACAGCCTCACCCTTTAATGCACAATTCAAGCATCAGTGCCTACTGGACTTTGTTACTGCAACCTACTTAAATATTCAGAACTTTGTATGGGACTTTAGTGTTCTGCATTGGGCATATGTTCAAACATGCTGTTTCTGTGACCTTCAAATTCAACTACCAACTGTCTTATCATTCAGTGAAGCTTTTAAAAGATTTTTGTTGTTCAGTGTATCTGTTACTGCATTCTGAGTTTTACACAGCTAACTCCCTCTCATGACACTCCCCCACCCCCTTTGCAGACCTAATCACATATTACATGTCATATGTATAAGTTACACACATGTTAACCAGTGAAATCATACTTGCAGACCTTTCCCTTTCCTCTCTACCTCTTTTTCCTTTTCTCCACTTCCTTCTCTTCTATTTGTATTGGCACATTTACCTTATTAAAGGGACAGTCTACTCCAGAATTGTTATTGTTTAAAACCATAGATAATCCCTTTATTACCCATTTCCCAGTTTTGCGTAACCAACACAGTTATAGTAATATAATTTTTACCTCTGTGATTAGCTTGTATCTAAGCCTCTGCAGACTGCCCACTATTTCAGTTCTTTTGACAGACTTGCATTTTAGCCAATCAGTGCCTTCTCATTAGTAACTTCATGACCGTGAGCCCGTTAGTTAGGTGGAACACATGAACACACGCCCTCTAGCTGTGAAAAAATTGTCAAATGCATTCAGATAAGAGGTGGACTTTAAGGGCTTAGAAATTAGCATATGAGCCTACCTAGGTTTAGCTTTCAACTAAGAATACCAAGAGAACAAAGCAAACTTGATGATAAAAGTAAATTGGAAAGTTGTTTAAAATGACATGCACTATATGAATCATGAAAGTTTAATTTTGACTATACTGTCCCTTTAATAACTATTCATCTCTGAAAAATGTAAATGATGCAAGTGATATAAAAGGATGGGATTGGACATTAGATTTCTGTGGTCCTAGGGAAGCCCAATAACAAATACACCACACTAGGTTTCACTTTTATTATGCTATTTCAACTATCTCGTTAACATAATTTAGAGAACTTACTCCCTCCTAATTTGGTACAAATGTAAAACCCCTACCTCTTTAACTGATGAACAGACTGAACAGCTTTATTACTCCTATTTCATTTTATTTTTTTCTCTTTGAGAGAATGGAATGACCTGTTGGGGCGTTGCTGACTTTACCCATGAACAAGTTGGTCCTGCTATTGAAAAAATGAAGGGTGTAGTTGAAATGATTACACAGTGTTAAAAAAAGGCATTATCCATGTTCCAGAGGTGAAGTGACTGTTCTTGTTCGTAATCCAAAAAACAAACGAAAGCTGCGTGTTTTCCATCCACCTGCCAGTCCCTTGGCCTGACTATAGGAGCATTAACTAATGCAGCTGCCCTGAGGTCATTATTTCTGGGTAATTATAAATTAGCTCTGGCCTGTTAGGATATCAACACATATAACAAAGGGAACAAAAGAGAAAATCCTTCCTAATTAAAAAAAACACTAATAATCAGGGCTTAGGTTCGTGCTGGTGTCACCTTGGAAACGAACACATTTTTAGAATTTTTTTGCTATGTTTTTTCTGTTCATTTGCCATTTACTTTTTTCATATAAAACTCTTAGGAGTTCACGCGACAGGTGATTGAGAATGATAATCCCCCTGCCGTCTTCATTTCTACTCTACAAAGTTACAAGGTTTTAACAACTAGAGTTACACTTTGTTCCTTTTATTTTGATAGGCTAAAATAGGTGTGAGTGTGGATTTTAGGAGTCAATTGTGATTTTTTATATATATAATGTGCCCTAACTTGTATATCTCGTGTGATTGGCACAAATAAGAAGAATAATTATGTGTTAAAGCAAGTTGTAAAAATGTGAAAGCCTGTGTCTCGCTCTGGTGATGAATTGTGTATAGTAATGATATAATATTACGGCATCACAAACAGGATTTTACATGTGATGTTATAAATAAAAGAAATATGCAGCTGTTCGTATAGTTAGATTACCATAAAAGGACATAATAGTGCATTTATAAAATGCTGTAATGTGTTTTTATTATTTCACAAATTCATGAATGTAAGTATGGCGCCCATTACAAAATAATCTAATTTCTACACAGAACCATCATACTGAAGATCATTGTTTTAATCTATTTCAGACCAATCATCAATTCCAATAAGAAAAGTCACTAACTGAAATAAAAAAAAAAAAATGTTTGAATTAGAAATTAATAAAACAGCAACATCTAGTGACGCATACAAAAAATATAAGAATCAAGTATATTAAAAGTATATGAAACCCAACATTTTTCTTTTGTGACTTAGAACATACAATTTTAAAAAAGGTTCTAATTTACTCCTTTTATCAAATTTGCTTCATTCCCATGGTATTCTTTGTTGAAGAGATACCTAGGTAGTTGTCTGGAGCACAACATGGCAGGAAATAGTGGAAAACATTATGGCCAAACGGCTGCTCCATAGTGCTCCATAAATGTGCACGCTCCTGAGCTTAAGCCCTTGCTTCTCAACAAAAGATACCAAAAGAACAAAAAATGATAATAGAAGTTAATTAGAAAGTTGTTTAAAATTGCATGCTCTGCCTTAATCATGAAAAAAGAAATTTGGGTTTTATGTCCCTTTAAAGGGACACTGAACCAAAAAAAATTTATTTCGTGATTCAGATAGAGCATGCAATTTTAAGCAACTTTCTAATTTACTCCTCTTATCAATTTTTCATCATTCTCTTGCTATCTTTATTTGAAAAAGAAGGCATCTAAGCTTTTTTTGTGGGTTCAGAACTCTGGACAGCACTTTTTTTTTGGTGGATGAATTTATCCACCAATCAGCAAGGACAACCCAGGTTGTTCACCAAAAATCGTCCGGCATCTAAACTTACATTCTTGCATTTCAAATAAAAATACCAAGAGAATGAAGAAAATTTGATAATAGGAGTAAATTAGAAAGTTGATTAAAATGTCATGCTCTATCTGAATCACGAAAGAAAAAATTTGGGTTCAGTGTCCCTTTAAGGCTTTTCAAGTGAGTTTTAGCAAAAGTTTTAAGAAACTTTCATAGAAGCAAAAGATAAAAAAGCAAAAGTAATAAGTGGCAGATAATTAATTTAATATGCATGATTGCAGGTTTTTCCATTTAAATAATAATTAGTGTGCAATTAATACATTTGTATAATTTTGATAATTTTATAATTAGTATATTTAAACTTTCAACCACTTATTGCAATCATAAATGAACATTTAGATGTGTACAGTTTTAATGGTTTGAATTTTATTTTTTACTTTTTATTGAAAACATTTCTGATTTATTAAAATGTGAGAAATTTAGCACTGACAAAAAAAAAGGTAAAAGATCACACATGAATCAGGTAAAATGGTGTAGAAGTTGAAAAGTAATACAAATCCTATGACAAACTGACAAAAAAAAATGTATTGTAAGGTTGATTGGAATACTGATCTTGAATTATTGTGCTGTGCAGTATTAGTGGTGAACTGCCCCCCATGCAAGGCATAGGGTTAATCTTTGTGCTACAAATACATTTAAAAATTGTTAGATGAATGGGTTATTGTGGGGTATTACAACACAGAAATTAATTTGAATTTGAGAACTTTATAAAAAAAATGCACTTTTTAAGGAAATTTGTTTTGATTTGGACAGAAGCCTTTTTTTAACCCTTGCAAAGGTGGGCCAATTAGGCGTGGCATATGCAAGTAGCTGCCAATCACTGTATGTACTCTATTCAATCACGAACAGTTTGGCAGAGGGCCTTGTGCAAGATTTTTATATTTGTATGTAAATCCTTTGTGGTTGCTAAATATAGTTACACTATACACACAAACGTTTTTATTTTTGTATTGTTATGCCCAAAAAAAGTCTGTAAAAAGTACAGACTGAGCAAGTAATGCAGTTATTATGTACAGTGACATAATAATACTGGAACAATAGACCAGAACCACTGAAGTACCCACAGCAATCAAATACAAGTACTTCAGTTGAAAAAGAATCTGTGCACAAATAGTATCCTTAATTGAGAATTTACTAATTAGCCAATTGAGCTATTTATATATCTCCATACTAAATGCCAAATCACTGGTCAGGAGAGGAAAAAAAAATGTTTAAAGACTGAGTAGTGACAGTTTTTGATCCTGCACACAATGCGGATATATGTTAACACAACAGGTAAATAGTATAAATACATATGGGAAACAATAGCTTATTATGCAGCAGAATTTGTTCAAATCGTACCACAATAATTACATCCCAGTGCTGCCTCATTCAAAGGTTTTTTTTTAAGTAATCGTCAGAGCCAACAGTTTATTTTAACTACAAAAAAGGTATGCATTGGCCATGTGAGTGGGACAAGAGGAAAGCGGTAATACACAGGGGAAACAAGACATCCATTATTTTGCTTGTTCCACTGCACTAACATGAGTTCCACTTCATAGAGCCCTTTCAATCTCTTCCCAACCACACATAAAGCCTGCTTGTCTCTGAATAGGTTCGAAATAAAACACTCGGCTGTCTCGCAGTGGGTGCTCCTAATTAGATATAAATACATTTAACCCATCAAGCAAAGAAATGTGCTCCCTTTCATTCACCCCCCTGCAGAGCTGGGATTTAATGTATGGGAGAGCATGCCTCTGCTTGCTGAATGGGTATGATCAATGCCGGCCTCACAAAGTATGTGAAAAGTCGTCCTTTCCCAAATTAGCACCTAACACACAGCCTCCCAAACAAAAACACAGGACTAGGGCAAAACACGGGCTGCAGGTTGTACACAGGAGAAAGTGCTGACCAAGCCTTGAAATTAAGCGGGCTTTATTAACCAATCAATAGGCCATGCTCTTTCAGTGGGATTAGGGTCTAATAGCAGTTTTCTCTTTTCTAACCCCGTTTTATTCCTCCTGCAGGGTTTTCTTCAATGAAGTGATTGAAAACATCTTGCTGAGAAGCCCAGATTCAATTTCATTCCTAGCTGGAAAGAAAGAAGGAATGTGTTTGTAAAAAAAAAAAAAATCCCCACTCATTTGTATATGCATATAACTATATGTATAGAACCTTATTTTACTACCTGAAAAAGATTTATCAACTATATCCCCCCCAAAAAAAAAGTCACATTAGGAAACCTGTATTAAATGTAAGATAAACTTATGTGTTGAGCATTAATGGACTGGATCACATTCTGACTGCATAGTTAAAGGACCCTTGTAGTAAAAAAAATAACGTCATGCTTGGTTTTATTAGAACATGCTATTTTAAAACTAGTGACCCTGCACCTGTATGTGTTTAACCCCGCAAAGGGGTTATACACATAGTTAAAGTATCACTCCAGAGCCACAGAGCTGTCCCTAGGCAGAAATTTGATGCTGACCTATTTGCCCCGGGATTAAAGCACTTCACAGCTAAAACCAAAGATGAAAATAAATTCTATTTATTTATAAAATACAATTGGTAATAGGTGAAATTAATAATAAAATCAGGGATAGGCAAGGTGTCCGTACACAGAAACTGGTGTCCGTGACTAGCCCTTGCAGTATCCACCACAACCTTAGTATATCTTTTCTTTCTGATTTAATAATTCGAATTAAAAAAAAAATATGCAGTGTGAATAAAGTTAGTGGCTTGTCAAGAGACTGAGTAAAATACTGGATGTGTATCTGCATCTGTATAATAACACCCAGCTCTATACAAAGACACAGTAGTGACACTGGCACATGCATATAGCCAGACAAGGGCTGGTTATAGGGACAGTGGTATCTGTATCAGTATAATAACACCCAGCACTATATAATGACACATTAGTGACACTGGCACATGGGTATAGCCAGAGGAGGACTGGTTATAGGATCAGTGGTATCTGCATCAGTATAATAACACCCATCACTATATAATGACACATCAGTGACACTGACATATGGGTATAGCCAGAGGAGGACTGGTTATAGGATCAGTGGTATCTGCATCAGTATAATAACACCCAGCACTATATAATGACACAGTAGTGACACTGGCTCATGGGTATAGCCAAAGGAGGACTGGTTATAGGATCAGTGGTATCTGCATCAGTATAATAACACCCAGCACTATACAAAGACACAGTAGTGACACTAGCTCATGGGTATAGCCAGAGGAGGACTGATTATAGGATCAGTGGTATCTGCATCAGTATAATAACACCCAGCACTATATAATGACACAGTAGTGACACTGGCACATGGGTATAGCCAATGGAGGGCTGGTTATAGGATCAGTGGTATCTGCATCAGTATAATAACACCCAGCACTATACAAAGACACAGTAGCGACACTGGCTCATGGGAATAGCCAGAGGAGAGCTGGTTATATTGTCAGTGATATCTGCATCAGTATAATAACACCCAGCACTATATATAGTGACACAGTAGTGACACTGGCACATGGGTATAGCCAGAGACGGGCTGGTTATAGGATCAATGGTATATGCATCAGTATAATAACACCAAGAACTATACAAAGACACAGTAGTGACACTAGCTCATGGGTATAGCCAGAGGAGGGCTGGTTATAGGGTCAGTGGTATCTGCATCAGTATAATAACACCCAGCACTATATAATGACACATTAGTGACACTGGCTCATGGGTATAGCCAAAGGAGGATTGGTTATAGGATCAGTGGTATCTGCATCAGTATAATAACACCCAGCACTATACAAAGACACAGTAGTGACACTAGCTCATGGGTATAGCCAGAGGAGGGCTGGTTATAGGATCAGAGGTATCTGCATCAGTATAATAGCACCCAGCACTATACAAAGACACAGTAGTGACACTGGCTCATGGGTATAGCCAGAGAAGGGCTGGTTATAGGATCAGTGGTATCTGCATCAGTATAATAACACCCAGCACTATACAAAGACACAGTAGTGACACTGGTTCATGGGTATAGCCAGAGGAGAGCTGGTTATATTGTCAGTGATATCTGCATCAGTATAATAACACCCAGCACTATATATAGTGACACATTAGTGACACTGGCTCATGGGTATAGCCAGAAACGGGCTGGTTATAGGATCAATGGTATATGCATCAGTATAATAACACCAAGAACTATACAAAGACACAGTAGTGACACTAGCTCATGGGTATAGCCAGAGGAGGGCTGGTTATAGGTTCAGTGGTATCTGCATCAGTATAATAACACCCAGCACTATACAAAGACACAGTAGTGACACTGGTTCATGGGTATAGCCAGAGGAGAGCTGGTTATATTGTCAGTGATATCTGCATCAGTATAATAACACCCAGCACTATATGATGACACAGTAGTGACACTGGCACATGGGTATAGCCAGAGGAGGGCTGGTTATAGGTTCAGTGGTATCTGCATCAGTATAATAACTATAAAATAATGTTTTTAATTTCAAATGTACCTTGGTGTCCTTCACTAAGGTCTTTACTTTGGAAAATGTGCACCACAGCATTTGTCTGTGCCTATCCCTGAATAAAATTAATATGTAGGTTGGCCAACCAAATATAAAAAAATTATAAAATCATAAAAAACACTAAAAAAGTCTCCATATGATTAAAATATGCAATACAAACATTAGACCATGTTAGAAACAAAATCAATAATATATAAAATATCCTAAACTAATCTTTAATGGAAAATATATAGTCCAAACATTAGTCCTTGCTAGAAACAGAATCAGGAGAATATAGGTATATAGGTGTAAATAATTGGGATGTTCATTTGCTTCGATACGAATGTCAATTCGTAATAGAAATACAGATACTCGTTTTGTTTTAACTAAACAAATCCCTAAATGAAGGCACTAAGGCCTAGATTTGGAGTTTGGCGGTAAAAGGGCTGTTAACGCTCCGCGGGCTTTTTTCTGGCCGCACCATAAATTTAACTCTGGTATCGAGAGTTTAATCAAATGCTGCGTTAGGCTCCAAAAAAGGAGCGTAGAGCATTTTTACCGCAAATGCAACTCTCGATACCAGAGTTGCTTACGGACGCGGCCGGCCTCAAAAACGTGCTCGTGCACGATTCTCCCATAGGAAACAATGGGGCTGTTTGAGCTGAAAAAAAACCTAACACCTGCAAAAAAGCAGCGTTCAGCTCCTAACGCAGCCCCATTGTTTCCTATGGGGAAACACTTCCTACGTCTGCACCTAACACTCTAACATGTACCCCGAGTCTAAACACCCCTAACCTTACACTTATTAACCCCTAATCTGCCGCCCCCGCTATCGCTGACACCTGCATATTTTTTTTAACCCCTAATCTGCCGCTCTGTAAACCGCCGCAACCTACGTTATCCCTATGTACCCCTAATCTGCTGCCCTAACATCGCCGACCCCTATATTATATTTATTAACCCCTAATCTGCCCCCCTCAACGTCGCCGACACCTGCCTACACTTATTAACTCCTAATCTGCCGAGCGGACCTGAGCGCTACTATAATAAAGTTATTAACCCCTAATCCGCCTCACTAACCCTATCATAAATAGTATTAACCCCTAATCTGCCCTCCCTAACATCGCCGACACCTACCTTCAATTATTAACCCCTAATCTGCCGAGCGGACCTCACCGCTACTATAATAAATGTATTAACCCCTAAAGCTAAGTCTAACCCTAATACTAACACCCCCCTAAGTTAAATATAATTTACATCTAACGAAATTAATTAACTCTTATTAAATAAATGATTCCTATTTAAAGCTAAATACTTACCTGTAAAATAAATCCTAATATAGCTACAATATAAATTATAATTATATTATAGCTATTTTAGGATTAATATTTATTTTACAGGCAACTTTTTAATTATTTTAACCAGGTACAATAGCTATTAAATAGTTAAGAACTATTTAATAGTTACCTAGTTAAAATAATAACAAATTTACCTGTAAAATAAATCCTAACCTAAGATATAATTAAACCTAACACTACCCTATCAATAAATTAATTAAATAAACTACCTACAATTACCTACAATTAACCTAACACTACACTATCAATAAATTAATTAAACACAATTCCTACAAATAAATACAATTAAATAAACTAGCTAAAGTACAAAAAATAAAAAAGAACTAAGTTACAAAAAATAATAAAATATTTACAAACATAAGAAAAATATTACAACAATTTTAAACTAATTACACCTACTCTAAGCCCCCTAATAAAATAACAAAGCCCCCCAAAATAAAAAATTCCCTACCCTATTCTAAATTAAAAAGGTTACAAGCTCTTTTACCTTACCAGCCCTGAACAGGGCCCTTTGCGGGGCATGCCCCAAGGATTTCAGCTCTTTTGCCTGTAAAAAAAAACATACCATACCCCCCCCCAACATTACAACCCACCACCCACATACCCCTAATCTAACCCAAACCCCCCTTAAATAAACCTAACACTAAGCCCCTAAAGATCTTCCTACCTTGTCTTCACCATACCAGGTTCACCGATCCGTCCTGGCTCCAACATCTTCATCCAACCCAAGCGGGGGTTGGCGATCCATCATCCGGTGCTGAAGAGGTCCAGAAGAGGCTCCAAAGTCTTCCTCCTATCCGGCAAGAAGAGGACATCCGGACCGGCAAACATCTTCTCCAAGCGGCATCTTCAATCTTCTTCCATCCGGTGCGGAGCGGGTCCATCTTGAAGCAGGCGACGCGGATCCATCCTCTTCTTCCGTTGTCTCCCGACGAATGACGGTTCCTTTAAGGGACGTCATCCAAGATGGCGTCCCTCGAATTCCGATTGGCTGATAGGATTCTATCAGCCAATCGGAATTAAGGTAGGAATTTTCTGATTGGCTGATGGAATCAGCCAATCAGAATCAAGTTCAATCCAATTGGCTGATCCAATCAGCCAATCAGATTGAGCTCGCATTCTATTGGCTGTTCCGATCAGCCAATAGAATGCAAGCTCAATCTGATTGGCTGATTGGATCAGCCAATCGGATTGAACTTGATTCTGATTGGCTGATTCCATCAGCCAATCAGAAAATTCCTACCTTAATTCCGATTGGCTGATAGAATCCTATCAGCCAATCGGAATTCGAGGGACGCCATCTTGGATGACGTCCCTTAAAGGAACCGTCATTCGTCGGGAGACAACGGAAGAAGAGGATGGATCCGCGTCGCCTGCTTCAAGATGGACCCGCTCCGCACCGGATGGAAGAAGATTGAAGATGCCGCTTGGAGAAGATGTTTGCCGGTCCGGATGTCCTCTTCTTGCCGGATAGGAGGAAGACTTTGGAGCCTCTTCTGGACCTCTTCAGCACCGGATGATGGATCGCCAACCCCCGCTTGGGTTGGATGAAGATGTTGGAGCCAGGACGGATCGGTGAACCTGGTATGGTGAAGACAAGGTAGGAAGATCTTCAGGGGCTTAGTGTTAGGTTTATTTAAGGGGGGTTTGGGTTAGATTAGGGGTATGTGGGTGGTGGGTTGTAATGTTGGGGGGGGGGTATGGTATGTTTTTTTTTACAGGCAAAAGAGCTGAAATCCTTGGGGCATGCCCCGCAAAGGGCCCTGTTCAGGGCTGGTAAGGTAAAAGAGCTTGTAACTTTTTTAATTTAGAATAGGGTAGGGAATTTTTTATTTTGGGGGGCTTTGTTATTTTATTAGGGGGCTTAGAGTAGGTGTAATTAGTTTAAAATTGTTCTAATATTTTTCTTATGTTTGTAAATATTTTATTATTTTTTGTAACTTAGTTCTTTTTTATTTTTTGTACTTTAGCTAGTTTATTTAATTGTATTTATTTGTAGGAATTGTGTTTAATTAATTTATTGATAGTGTAGTGTTAGGTTAATTGTAGGTAATTGTAGGTAGTTTATTTAATTAATTTATTGATAGGGTAGTGTTAGGTTTAATTATATCTTAGGTTAGGATTTATTTTACAGGTAAATTTGTTATTATTTTAACTAGGTAACTATTAAATAGTTCTTAACTATTTAATAGCTATTGTACCTGGTTAAAATAATTAAGAAGTTGCCTGTAAAATAAATATTAATCCTAAAATAGCTATAATATAATTATAATTTATATTGTAGCTATATTAGGATTTATTTTACAGGTAAGTATTTAGCTTTAAATAGGAATCATTTATTTAATAAGAGTTAATTAATTTCGTTAGATGTAAATTATATTTAAGTTAGGGGGGTGTTAGTGTTAGGGTTAGACTTAGCTTTAGGGGTTAATCAATTTATTAGAATAGCGGTGAGCTACGGTCGTCAGATTAGGGGTTAATAATTGAAGGTAGGTGTCGGCGATGTTAGGGAGTGCAGATTAGGGGTTAATACTATTTATGATAGGGTTAGTGAGGCGGGTTAGGGGTTAATAACTTTATTATAGTAGCGCTCAGGTCCGCTCGGCAGATTAGGGGTTAATAAGTGTAGGCAGGTGTCGGCGACGTTGAGGGGGGCAGATTAGGGGTTAATAAATATAATATAGGGGTCGGCGGTGTTAGGGGTAGCAGATTAGGGGTACATAGGGATAACGTAGGTGGCGGCGCTTTGCGGTCGGAAGATTAGGGGTTAATTATTTTAAGTAGCTGGCGGCGACGTTGTGGGGGGCAGGTTAGGGGTTAATAAATGTAATACAGGGGTCGGCGGGGTTAGGGGCAGCAGATTAGGGGTACATAAGTATAACGTAGGTGGCGGTCGGCAGATTAGGGGTTAAAAATTTTAATCGAGTGGCGGCGATGTGGGGGGAGCTCGGTTTAGGGGTACATAGGTAGTTTATGGGTGTTAGTGTACTTTAGGGTACAGTAGTTAAGAGCTTTATGAACCGGCGTTAGCCAGAAAGCTCTTAACTCCTGCTATTTTCAGGCGGCTGGAATTTTGTCGTTAGAGCTCTAACGCTCACTTCAGAAACTACTCTAAATACCAGCGTTAGAAAGATCCCATTGAAAAGATAGGATACGCAAATGGCGTAGGGGGATCTGCGGTATGGAAAAGTCGCGGCTGAAAAGTGAGCGTTAGACCCTTTAATCACTGACTCCAAATACCAGCGGGCGGCCAAAACCAGCGTTAGGAGCCTCTAACGCTGGTTTTGACGGCTACCGCAGAACTCCAAATCTAGGCCTAACTCTTTTAAAGGGATATTAAATTATAACATTTAGCCACCAATCAGCAAACTCTACCAAGGTGCTGAACCAAAAATTGGTCAGCTTCTAAGCTTACATTCTTGCTTTTCAAATAAAGATACCAAGAGAATGAAGAAAATTTCATAATAGGAGTAAATTTGAAATTTGCTTAAAAGTGCATGCTCTATCTGAATGATGAAGAAAAAAAAAATAGGGTTCATAACCCTTTAAAGATATATATATATTTCATGAATATATTTGTTACACTTTAAATAAGGTGTATTACTAATCCATTTTTTCTTTATTACTCCAGGGCCCCACTAATGCTCCCATTAGTGCAGATCCCTAGTGCGCTACAGGTACATACATGGCAGATCCCTTCTTCTTTAGCGCAGACGGGAGGTGCTAATCCTACCTTTGTTTTACAGAGTCCAAACAAAACAAATGTAAATGTTAATGAATATTCAGTATTCGGTTCATTTCTAACTAACCAAATACCGAATAGTGTAGCACATGAATATTCTGAAAAATGAATTTTTCAGAATATTTCTTCTTAATGATTCATATTTAGTGCTGCACAAGTCTATAGTAGAACGTCCTAATTTATTTAGATAGACAATTGTGACATTAAAAAAAAAGTTTTCAAAATAAAAAGGTTCATTTCCTTTATGATTGTTCTGATGGAAATACTGTAGTTGTCCCTATAGATTATAGTTGGAAATGGCCACTGACCCAATGAGCAGGACTAGTCTGATAGCATTATAGGGTTTCTAGGTTTAAAATGAGCATATAATTTTCGGATTATCCCCGTTTGGCATTATTCACGCATCACTGGATTCAGCCTTAGAGCATACAGAACTTCTGATTGGTGCATATGCTTATTGATGTAGTTACATGAGAAACAAGCGTTTGCACATACAAACCAATCAGCAACTAAAAGATCACCATTAAAAGACATGTCAAAGATGGAAATCTATATTTTTTTTATTTTTTATTTTTCTGTATAAGAAACTAAAATACAATTAAATATTGTGGCTATAGAATCACGAAACACTTTACCTTATCCTTTAAAAGGACATAATACCAAAATGATTTAAATAGAACATAACATTTTGAACAATTTTTCTATTTACTTCTATTATCTATTTTTTTCATTCTCTTGGTATCCTTTGTTGAAGGAAAAGTAAGCTAATAGTTGGCGCTAGCAGAAAACCAATAGCAAGAGGCATTCACGTGTAGCCACCAATCAGCAGTTTCTAAGCCTACCTATGTATATTTTCAACAAAAGATACCAAGAGAACAAAACAAATTAGACAATAGAAGTAAATTGGAAAGTTATTTAAAATGTCATGCTCTGTCTGAATCATGAAAGAAAAAAAATGTGGGTTTCTTGTCCCTTTAACTGGTGCTAATAGTCAAAAATTATATTTAATTCTAATTCACATTTGTCTTTAAATCCACTCATTTATTGGTAAAAATGTATTTTGCCTATAAATTTCAGTATCTACAATTCTTTGCTCTCATTGGTTGGGAATCACAATAAATGTTCCACCCTCTAATCCAGCAGAGTCTTAACATTAATACCACTTCATGTGTGCCACCTTACATTTAATGCAATAGGACTTTGGTAAGTCGAGGAGACAGGCTTTGTTAAAATATGTTATTTAACCCCTTAACGACAACTGACGTATCCTGTACGTCGCTGGTCTTTCTATTGGTGTGACGTTTTCAAAAGAACAGTCTCGCCTCCATTGTCAAGACCTGCGCTATTATACCCACACAATGCCTTAAAGGGACAGTCTTTTCAAAATTCAACTTTCATGATTCAGATAGGGAATGCTATTTTAAACAACTTTCCAATTTACTTTTATCATCAAATTTGCTTTGCTCTCTTGGTATTCTTTTTGAAAAGCTAAACCTAGGTAGGCTTATATGCTAATTTCTAAGATGTTGAGCTGCCTCTTATCTCAGTGCATTTTGACAGTCTTTCACAGTTAGACACTGTTAGTTCATTTGTGTCATATAGATAACATTGTGCTCACTCCCATGGAGTTATTTAAGAGTCAGCGCCGATTGGCTAAAATGCACCTCTGTCAAAAGAACTGAGATAAGGTAGCAGTCTGCAGAGGCTTAGATATAAGGTAATCACAGAGGTAAAAAGTTTATTAATATAACTGTGTTGGTTATGCAAAACTTGGGAATGGGTAATAAAGGGATTATCTATCTTTTTAAACAATTAAAATTCTGAGTATAATGTCCCTTGAATGACCAGTGCCATACAGGGTACATTGTGGTCGTTAAGGGGTTAATTACTTAAAGGGTTAAAGGTAAATGTTACCCAAACTGACTAGAAAATATTACATGTAAAAAAAGAACAACCAATCAGCATCATCACTGCCTGAGACAAGCAGAAATAGCGTGGTCTCACCGCTGTCAGCAAGAGCCGCACTCTTACATCTCTGGAAGCTGAAGTACAGGGTATGCGCCAGCTGTCGTTAAGGTGTTAACATGTACACACATATCCCGGTTGGCTCAATGATGTGTTCATCTCTAGATCAGTAGTGCAGGTGTTTTGTATTACACTGCTACACATATGTGATTTTATATATAGGAGAAATGCAATGATAGCAGCTTCATCTTGTTAACATCTTATCTTCCTCTCCATCCTTAGTAAACCTATTACTTTAAATAAAACTCAAATGCATAATCTCTTGCCCTTTCAGTTGCAGGTATATTTCATTACATAGTGGGTCATTTACGCATTTTTACATACAGGAAAAGAAAACACAAATTTGCCCATTTATGGGCGCACATTAAATAACCAGCCATTACGTGTGGCTGGTTAATGCTACCGCAAGCTTGCGTTAGGAAAATTAACCAGTATACATTTCCTTTTTTCTTTTCTTTTTTTTTTTTAAATAAATGCACAAAGCAGTTATAAGGGGTTAAAGTGAGGGGATGTGGGTTGTTAGAAAAAAAACGGTACTGAAAAGTGCCTTTACAAAGCAGTCTAAGGGGACTGTTATCACTGTTAATATATATGGATATGCTTATTTACATATATATTTGTGTTAAAGGGACATTCAACACCCGCTATAACATTATGTCATTTTTTTTATACCTAATCCAAAAGCCGCCTGCACTGCATCCCAGCCTTGTTTCCATAACTCACGTCCCAGTAATGCTGATCGTTATACCGTTCCGTTATAACTACATATGGCTGCCTAACTCCTCCCCATCACTCATCCCTTCATACAGGTTCATGTTATTTTCCGATGCCGCTCTTACTACGTCATCGCGCATGCGCATTTGTTACAAACCGAGCGCAATCGTTCAGTTTTTAGGTTCCTAGCTTAATACGCATGCGCAAAGTTCCGTGAACGCGCTATCAATTTCAGTCCGAGGAATAGAACAGGATTGGCTGCTTGTTTCAAAAAGAAGCTGCAAACGTAACGGAGGGGGGAGTTAGGCAGCCATATTAACATCCAAATATAGAATTTATCGTACACGATTAAGAGGTGAAGGAAGTAAGTAAGAGCAAGGGGGTACATTGCAGGCGGATCTTGACTTTTAATTTTTTCATATAGAACAATGTTATGTCGAGTGTTGAATGTCCCTTTAATATGTGTATTTAAACGTAGCTGCCCAACGCTGCTCAACTTCCTCCCTTCACTGTGCGCTAGGTTCTGTGTCTATCGGTATCAAAACAAGGCTCCCATTGGAGCCTATGGAAGCACGCTCTCGTGAGCGCAATGTTTCCATGCAATGCGAACGAGAGGTTGCGTTCAATTAGCGCTCAACTTGTAATACCAGCGCACATTTGTGTGCGCTGGTAATACTGAGTGGAGCACAAATATAGTGCTGGTGAAAGTGCAATTTTGCGCTCCACTCATAATTTGGCCCTTTATCATTTGTGTACGTTGATGTTTTTCTTTAATGCCCAAAAATAAAATCCGTGGGGGAGACATATGAAGCTAACCAAACTCTTACTACACTTTGTCCTCAAGACAAAAACAGATTTTTTTTAAAAAAAAAGGAATAATTGTAATAGTAAAACCATTGAATATTTAATTTTTAAAATTCCACATTACTATTCCATTTCAAATAAGTAACACAATTCAATGTTGGCAAGTAATGTATAATTCACTGCTATTTATTTCTTAATGAATTATATGTCTTGCAATGTAATGACATCTTTTCTGGTAGTCGATGAGTTAAAGCTCAAAGACAACTCAGGTGGAGTTTAATTGTGACCTGTGATCTGCCGGTGGATCCAGTTATTGACAGAATACAGCAATGTTTTGTGGGGGAGGAATCAGTGCACAAATATACATCAAATATATAGTGAGATACATTTTGAGTGAAATCACATATCCTCCCTAATCAAGTTTTTAGGCGTCAACTTTTTCCAAAAATAACTACATGGAAATCAGCCCTTAGGGCCTGTAGAAATAGCTAAGAAGTTATAGTAGACCCACCCTAATAGAGAGGCAGATGACACGGAGTAATGTTATGCTGTGTTTTCACTATATTGTTAAATGCTATAGTTAAGCCACTGCCCTGCAGGGACAAGTTTTAAGAATCTTCAAAGTGATGAAAGTTCAATTTTTGCAGTTTATATTGTAGTTTTATTGGTATTGATACTAATAATAATAATGATAATAACAATTAATAATCATAGAAGTTTTAGCCGACATCACCCTATAGAGTTTCCTTTATAGTTAATGTATTTACATGTACAATAAGTACATCATTGCAACTAATAGGATTGCTGATTCTTGCAGCACTTTCTCTATAAATAGGGATTTTGAATTTAATCCAAATATAACTCCAAGGAACTTGTGCACAAAGCAGATTTTTTTTTTTTATAATTTTTTAAATAAATAATTTACTAAGTTGCAAATTACACTTGGTGTTAGAAAATTGTTTTTTGTATTTTTTCTTTAAACTCCAATATTGGAGGAAATGCAAATAAACTGACACTGTTGGAGCAATCTGAGCTTCTCATTGGTGCATAAACACTAATCATATGCATAGAATTATCTGAGATTTGGACCTACTGTGCAGACTTTTTCTTCTAATAGCAAATGTATTGCTTGGCAAATCGAGATGTCCTTTTTTTTTATTGAGGACAGCACAATATATGCCTTTACAACATAGGATACAAACATGCAGGGCCAGATTGGCCTACCAGGAGATTTCCCGGTTGGCTGCAGCAGCTAGGGTTGCCACCTCAGCCATGTTTTCCTGGACACTTATGAGTTACACATGCTGCAGGGTGTGCAGGGAGGAACATGTATTCTGTTTCTGGACAGCACTATTCATATTCCTCCCTGCACACCCTGCAGCATGTGTAACTTATAAGTGTTCTGTATTTTAAGGGACAGGTGGCAACCCAGGCAGCAGCTGGGGCTGGAAAGCTACTAGTTTAACGGGTGAATAATGGATGCAGTTGGGTTGTAAGGTGCCTATATAACATCAATCTGGCACTTTTATTTAAAATGCAAAGTAACATAATTTAATTCTGAAAAGATATTAAAGGGACAGTCTAGGCCAAAATAAACTCTCATGATTCAGATAGAGCATGTAATTTTAAACAATTTCCAAATTTACTTTTATCACCAATTTTGCTTTGTTCTCTTGGTATTCTTAGTTGAAAGCTTAACCTAGGAGGTTCACATGCTAATTTCTTAGACCTTGAAGGCCACCTCTTTTCAGAATGCATTTTAAAAGTTTTTCACCACTAGAGGGTGTTAGTTCATGTATTTCATATAGATAACACTGTGCTCGTGCACGTGAAGTTATCTGGGAGCAGGCACTGATTGGCTAAACTGCAAGTCTGTCAAAAGAACTGAAATAAAGGGGCAGTTTGCAGAGGCTTAGATACAAGATAACCACAGAGGTTAAAAGTATATTAATATAACTGTGTTGGTTATGCAAAACTGGGGAATGGGTAATAAAGGGATTATCTATCTTTTAAAACAATACAAATTCTGGTGTAGACTGTCCCTTTAAGGAAGGAGTATGCCAGTAATCCCCTTTGAAAAAAATGGGGCATGTGCATTCTACTGACTCAACGGAAAATAGGGCTGGTCTTTATATTTTTCCAGGGCTGCTTTTTATTCCCAGTCCGACCCTGCAAACATGTTGGTTATTTACAGCATATCCAATAAACAGTGTAGGTCACTCATGGACCTGTAGTATTATAGCAGTCCATAGCTAGGGGGGTAAATGAAGAACACAATCAACATAGCAAATAAATGTAAAAAGAAAAAGTGATGTCAGCAAGACTGATTGAACTGTAGGTAGAGATGCAAGATGCAAGAAAAGTATACACCAACATTATTTCCAGCAACACCTAGACTAATGTATTCAGGTGGAACAGATTATTTAAACATGTATATGGTATGTAGAACTTGTAACATCTTTATCCAGGCCTCGCAGTAGTACTGTTCAGATAAATGGTATCTATCTGCCACTTTAATTCCACCCTTACATCCGTCCTTGACAATCTCGCCCCTCTTACCATAGCTCGGAAATCAAACACTCATCCTCAGCCCTGGCATACTCCTCTGACACGATACCTACGCAGATGTTCCCGTACTGCTGAGCGGCACTGGAGAAAATCTAGGAGTTCAGCTGATTTTCAACATTACAAATTTACCTTGAACTCCTACTACTCTGCCCTTAATTTCCATAAGCAACACTACTTCTCTACTCTTATCTCTAATCTTTCTTCAAACCCAAAATGTTTGTTCTCCACTTTCAATACTCTTCTCCGCCCTCCCCCACCTACTAATACAACTTCTCTGTCAGCTCAAGACTTTGCGAACCACTTCAATAACAAAATCGACTCCATCAGAAATGAAATCAGCTCTCAACATAATTCCATTCTCTCACCCCCTCAAATGCCCTCAATCAACCACAACTCACATAACCTTAAACTTAGCTCATTCTCCCCTGTTACTGAGGAAGAAGTTTCGGCACTTATACTGAGCTCTCACTACCTGTCCCCTTGCCCCCTTTCCCCTCACAGCTACTCCCCTCCCTCTCTGCCACCCTTACCCCTATACTCACACACACTTTCAACCTCTCCCTCAGCACAGGTATATTTCCCTCATCACTGAAACATGCACTGGTCACACCTATCCTCAAAAAACCTTCCCTTGATCCTACCTCCCCATCCAACTACCGCCCTCTTTCCCTCCTCCCTCTTGCATCAAAGCTTCTCGAAAAACTAGCTTATGCACGCCTATCCCATTTCCTTACAATAAACTCCCTCCTTAACCCATTGCAATCTAGATTTCATCCCCATCACTCCACAGAGACAGCAATTGTTAAGGTTACCAACGACCTACTTACAGCAAAATCAAAAGGCCACTTCTCTCTGCTTATCCTCCTTGATCTGTCCGCAGCCTTTGACACTGTTGACCACCCTCTTTTGCTCCAAACCCTCCAATCCTTCGGCATCTGTGACACAGCCCTCTCGTGGCTCTCTTCCTACCTGTCAAACCGTACCTTTAGTGTAGCCTTCTCTGGGGCCTCCCCTGCTCCGTCACCACTTTCTGTCGGAGTACCGCAAGGCTCTGTCCTCGGTCCCCTTCTCTTCTCAATCTACACGTCATCACTACGTTCCCTAATAAAGTCCCACGGTTTACAATATGACACCGAAATCTACTTCTCTGCACCCGACCTATCTCCTTCCTTGCTAACCCGTCTCATTAACTGTCTTTCTCACATCTCTAACTGGATGTCCTCTCACTACCTCAAGCTAAATCTCTCCAAAACTGAGCTCCTTATTTCCCCCCTTCTTCTAAACTCTCCACCCCCAATCTCTCTATAACTGTAGACAACTCCATCATTACCCCTACCCCGCATGCCCGATGTCTCAGGGTCACATTTGACTCAGATCTTTCTTTCACTCCTCACATTCAGTCATTGGCTAAAGCCTGCCGCTTCCACCTTAAAAACATCTCTAAAATTAGACACTTCCTTACACAAGGCACAACTAAGATTTTAATCCACTCTCTCATTCTTTCCCACCTCGATTACTGCAACTCTGTCCTCTCTGGTCTCACCACCTGCTGCCTAGCTCCTTTACAATCCATAATGAATGCCTCTGCCAGACTCATCTTCCTTACACGTCGCTCTTCATCTGCTGCACCTCTCTGCCAATCCCTTCACTGGCTTCCTCTTGCCTCTAGGATCACACACAAAATTCTCATTCTGACATACAAAACCCTCAACTGCACTGCTCCCCCCTATATCTCAGACCTTGTCTCCAGATACTCTCCCTCCCGTCCCCTTCACTCTGCTCATGACCTCCTACTCTCCTCCTCTCTTGTCACCTCATCACACTCCCGTTTACAGGACTTCTCCAGACTGGCTCCCATCTTGTGGAACTATCTGCCTTGCTCCACAAGACTCTCTTCTAGTTTTAAAAGCTTCAAGTGCTCCCTAAAGACTCTACTGTTCAGGGATGCATACAACCTACGCTAACCTTTCTTTATACCAGTTCCTCTCCTCCATTGCTATCCCCTGAACCCCCTTGATCTTGATAAAGGCCGAGGCCGAAACGCGTAGATTTGCCCCAAGTGTGCACTCCAACAACCTAAGTCTTCAACTGAGACCACCCAGGACAGAACAAGCAGAACAACCTGCTACCGGTGACTGTAATACACCGTGTACCACAAGATTTAAGCGGATATTCACCATACCTGAAGCTCCTGCAAACCTTGATAAAGGTAAACAGCTCCAGCAACTCTAAGAAAAATTCTTTCATACTATCCGATGATCTGAAACTCCTGCAAACCGCTAAAAGATAAACAGTTTCAATATAGATCAGTCACCAACAACTGAAACCCCAGCAAACCCTGGGAGGGTATATAGTTTCAGCAACAACAGACGCCTACAAAGATAATTGATCAAACGGTTCTAACAACGATACAGAGAACACTCCACTTAATTAGGCAACTAGAAACTCCAGCAAACCAATACCAGGTATACAGTTTCTATAACCTAAACGGAACCAAGTTACACCAACAACTGAAACTCCTGCAAACCCAGTTAAGGTATATAGTTTCAGCAACTTTACCATCAAGTGTCTTTTATCCATATATGGGATCCAAAAAACCATAAGTTTGCAGTTCCAGCGAACCACCAAAAACAATATCAGACACCTTGGAACTTCCTTAAGCTGATAGAAGCAATCGGAAGAATAACAAGCTCTTTCTTCTTTTTTTCCACCCCGCGGTTAGAACTTCTACACGACTAAACCTGTACTCTACAATTTCAATCTACAGGTTTCAAAGAATTTTAGAATAAATTACAGCGGAATACAATATCCTTTATATAAAGGCTTGTCTGTTCCAACCAATCAGACATCTTGGAACTTGATCATGTAAACTGTGAGTAATAATTTTAATTCCACTAAAAGTCACATTAAAAGATAAACGCAGATCATCAGATGAACATTTAAATCTACCTTCCACGGTTTAAATAATTGCTTTTATTTTGTTCTTATCAAATGCTTTGAAAACTATATTATCCAAATATAATGTCATTTTAACTTTAACTTTTGTTTGTTGATATCTTAGTATTTTTATATGAATCAAGGTAATAGAGCTCTTTACCATTAACTTGTTATCCAGTCAGAATATATCCATGTATTTTTAATACAACAATTAAATATTTTGTTTTTTAACCTCTTGTAGTCACACCTCCCTTATTTTCACCATTTTAAAGTGCAATATAAATTGTGCAAAAATCACAAACGATTGCGAGAACCACACTTAAAGGTCACAAATATATATATATATATATATATATATATATATATATATATATATTGTAATATATACAGCTCCCCTCACCTGTTTTTTACCCCATCTATCCCCTGAACCCCCTTAGCATGTAAGCCTAAGAGTCCAGCTGTTTGCAGATCACCTTCTTAAGAGCTGACTACAACAGTGCAACTCTTGGCAGGGCCCTCTACCCATTTGATCCCTATAATTGTTTTGTTGTACTCCACATTTGTTTATAGCGCTGCGGAATCTGTTGGCGCTCTACAAATAAGGATAATAATGGTAAATAAACTATGCTTGTGGCAAAAAGATAGCGGTTTATGTTCTGGGAGTGGAAAGAATATACGGTTCTACTAGCAACCCTTAAACTAATTTCGGTAGCATGTGGGCTAAGCGCTTATCTTAGAAATAATCCATGTGGAAATAGACAACTTTTTATAATGTCAAGTAAAGTATGGCATCTAAGCTGTTCAATCTATATATTTCCTCTCACTTGCTGCTGCAGATGCCAGCCACGCGAGAGGCAACCAGGTGTACAAGTAATATGTGCTCCATTAGTGGAGGGTAGTGATTCAGTAATCATCAAGAGAGCTGTAGGTAAGGGAATTTGTTGTCGCCAACTACTATTAATCTATTTTATATGTAGTATTACTACAATATGGACGCTTCTCTTGCGCCAATGGCTATATTTTCCATGTGTTGTACATGTTAACAAATAAGGGTGTGCATTCAAAACAGAGTCAACACAAAACAAAACAGTATATCATTAAACTTTACAATATAACCACCAATACTTTCAAATAAAGAGTCTGTTGGCAAAGGTATGTTACAAATATGCTGTCATCCTCCTACGTTTACTTGCTCATTGATTGTGTTTATGGCTCCTTCCAAAAAGGCAGCTGGAGAAGGCTGGACAGCTCCCTTCATTGGGTTGGAATATCTGATAGCTATAACAGCAGGAGGTGTTTTTAGATAGTTCATAGCCCCCGAAGAGTTATATGTCAAATCAAGAACCTCAACACCCCGTGAAAGCAGGGCCGGATTGGCCTACCAGGACACCAGGAGATTTCCTGGTGGGCTGCAGCAGCTGGGGCTGGAAAGCTACAATTTAAAGGGGTGATTAATGGATGCATTTGGGTTGTAGGGTTGTTATATAACATCAATCTGAGATTTTTATTTAATACAAAGTAATATAATTTAATTCTGAAAAAAATATTGGGGAACGCGGGTCCCAGTAATCCCCTTTGAGACAAATGGGGCATGTGGATTCTACAGTCTCAATAGAAAATAAGGCTGGTCTTCATATTTTTCCAGGGCTGCTTTTTATTCCCAGTCTGGCCCTGCATGAAAGGGCTAGTTTATCCTCTGGACAAACAATGTGGGTTTGAGAGCTTGATGCCACTGAGTCCTCGGCCACCCAGGGGTCCTCCCCAAGCCCCCACGGCAGCAGAACTGACCCCGAGTTTTGCCCTGTCAGCAGTTGCAATCTTGTTGGTCCGATATGGTTCGATGGTGTGATGAGAAGTGTTCCTTGCTCTTTGTTGCTGATATTTGTAAAAGTTGGGCCCAACTCCCCCATTAAAAGTTTATTCGGTGTTGTAGCATGCGCCATCTTAGAGCGAGTGATGGCATGGTTCCATCCCAGCAAGTCCGGTTTTAAGAAGAGACATTTGTCTTGTGGATTATGCCATGGCACGTTATCCATGGTTATGTGTTTATCACCTAGGGTTGTCAGCATGGAGGATATTATAGAGCTGCCACCCAGTTGTGTAGGCTCTTCGTCTCTCGTGTAGTGATTAGGCCATCCTCCCCAGGCTTTAAAGTTGGTTCAGGTCCATCTTACTAAGAATGTAGTAGCGTTGATTCTGTGGTCCTTTTAACTGTTGCTCTTTCTAAAAGAAATTGTATATTCTGTTCTGAAGGTGCTTAATTTATCATGGCTTGTAGCAAGGCTTCCACTTTGGCCAGATCTAGAGCATTAGAGGAGTTGTCGATCCCCATTGCAGTTGATTGTAGTCTGTGTAGACACTCACTATACAACTGCGCCACTTGAGAGATTGTGCTGGTTTGGGAAGGTAAATAAAGATTTTGAAGATCTAAGGTATTGCTATAGATATTTAGAGTAACCAGATCTGGCAAGGTGCCCTGGGGATTTCCGGGGGGGGGGGCATTGCCTGTATGGTAGCCACTGCTCCAGGCCTCAGTTGTCTGATTCCATCTCTGGGATCATTAACACAGCTAACTGAGGTATAATGTTGGCTGAGGGTATGAAGAAATACAACATCAATCATAATAATGTTAGAAGCTGCAGATTTATAGTAATAATCAGCGGATTATCTTCTTTTCTCACGGAGCTTCAGCAGAATGTCCTTTTAACATTCTGAATGTCCATTACTGCTGTTAAAATACATTGGAAATGTCATTTTAAGCTGACCCTAAGATGTATTTATTTATTTTAAAAAAGTAACCTCTGCCAGTTATTCTAGACATTGGATTAGACTGTGTATTACTTCCAGAGCAAATGACCATGCTTGTGGTTAGGGATCTTATTTTCATAATGATTCCTTGTGGAATGGATTGCATGGTGGGTTTAGTAGCAGTGATTTTAGATGTAGCTCTATTTACATGGGTTTACACCTGATCCTTGTCCCAACAGAGCATAATTTTATTGTCATGGATTCGTCTTTTTTTTAATTTTTATTCAGGTGAGTATCTCCTGCAGATACTCCAAGGAATGAGCTTTGTCAGTCTTTTCAGGAAATGCCCTGTTTCAGATCAGTTCAAGGTACTCCATATAAATGTATTCAGCTGCTAAATGTTCTTTATTATGTTGGACGTATTGTTCTAAAATATTTAATTGTATGTGTCTTGGTGTTTAGCTCTGTTTGATAATTCTATTATACTCAGTTAGACAACATGATACTGGTTACATATAAAAGGAAGCCGGTGTTCACAGTGGGCTTGTAATGTGAAAAGCTTCAAGCTACAGAGAGGCAGAAATGAATCACAGGGCAATTTCTGCAAGATATATTCCAATAAATTTGAACTCCTGGGCAGACATCTTATGTTGTTAGAAGATTCATCCAAGGAATTAATCTGTCCATTAGGATATTTTTCTGGAAATTTCCCAGAATTGGGAATTCCATCCTGAAACATATCTGATAGCAACAAAAGAAAACTCCTCCAATGTGTGTGCTTCCACAAGTGATTCAAATGATCAAGCTGGTCATAAAGACATTCATTCTTACAACTCTTGTCTGACCTAAAAATCTGGGTAATCAGATCTAGTTTTTCTTGGAGGAATTGTCTCCAACCTTTTCAATATCAATTTCTATGGCATGATCTAAAAGTGCTTGCACTGATGGCTTGGTTACAGAATCATTAATACTGTTAATTAACAAAGGTAGTTTCTACTGTTCAGAAAGGTTGTAGCAACCCAGATGTATAAAAAGGGTTTGTCTCAAATTTCATATCTGTTTTGGATGATGTGTATATATGTTTTTTTTATCATTAGTTCTGCTTTCTGAACTATGAGTTCCTTTACAGTGAGAAGTTGTTTTTCATACTGATGCTTGGGCATTCTGTCATGGCCTGAAATGAAATCAGGCAAAGGTTCAATTTCTCCATGTGATCTAAATTTGTTTCCGCATCATCCATTTGAACATTTGCACAGAAATTCTTAAATTATTAATTTAAGACGATTATTAATTTAAGACTAGGTATTAATCTTTCTGCTCTTTCTCACTTGATTTTTCATCAGGATGAGCTGATTTTCAGAATTCCATCTTCATTCATGTTGAGGGTTGTTTCGTTTTTTAGAACGTTATATGAGGTTATGATTCTTTCAATTTGTTTCTTTATCTTAGAAGTGTGCAAGAGGCTCTGCTATGAAGACTTGAAGTAGCTCTTAAAAAAATGTTTTAAGCTACTGGGGAAATCAGGAAGTTTGATTTTTTTCTTGTCCACCATTCTGGTGAGGCAAAGCTAACAAAGTTTATTAAGCCAATAAGATTCCTCAATTAATTCATAAAGGCTCACAACCTTGCTATATATAATTTATTTTAAGGCTCATACTACTTAGATGGTGTAAGCTTCTTGGGCCTGTCAACATAAAAGATAAGTGGAACAGTTATTCAAGGCAGTCACGTGATCTTTATAGCATACTTAAAAATAAAATGCTACCATATAAGGATGTTTTTGTCAGTGCAAGTATTTAAACTTGGTTATTGTCTGCAATTAACTCAAAAGGGAATGTGATAGGAGGATGTAGTTGAGATATCTTCCCACTTAGTTTTCTAGGAGTCATTTCTGCCTTCTCTAGTATTCAACAATAAACATTACAAACAACCAGGAGTTCTGCCTTGATCGTGAAGAAGAAAAAAAAAGAAACTTATTAGTAATTATAACACTGCTTCAAACTCTGATGCAGCAGAATCAGTATTAGTTCAAGACAGACTGACATATTTGTTATTGGGACCATTAAAAATACTGATAACTTAAATTGCTCCTTGAGGGAATAATAATGGTATAATTTCATATTAGTAGCAGAGCCTCTTGGGTATTTGGTGCTATTAATTTTTTTTTTTTAATTAATTTTTATTGATTTTACAACTCGTACATTTACAAAACTTGACTGAAATTCAGGACAAAGAGAGACACTTTACAGTCATTAATATCACATATTCCTGTCATCTTATCAATGGTAAAATTCTCTATCCCTCCCTGTCTGCTTTACAATCATTTAAATTCTAAACATTCAAACTAGGTCACATCGACCCGCTTTACAATCAAATATAATTGCTTTAACCTAATTAAATTATATTGATAAAAATAAAAAGAAATCGCTGCTGCGCCACTTTCCCTATATCCATCATTCCTCTTTCCCTTATCAGCGTGTCTGCTTCTGTAGTAATTTATATGATTTAAACTACTTCACTACTGTCCCCATATACTCTTCCCATAAGAACACCATAGAGTGATAGTCTTCTATACGGTTAGTTTGCTGGTAGTGATATTTTTCTAGTGATAGTAACCTAGTTACCTGTACCCTCCATTCCTGGACCGTCGGTATTCTTTCACTTTTCCAGAGTCTCGGGACCAGCTGTCTAGCACAGTTTAACATAATATATTGTAACATTGCTCTCAATTTACATTTTATTTTTGGTACCTTGTTAAGCAAGAACACCAATGGATTGCAATCTAATTGGACTGTTATTATCATCCCTATTTCTAATTGTATATTGTTCCAATATCTTTTCATTAAGGGGCAGCTCCACCATATATGTGAGAGACTTCCCACTTGCCCACACCCCCTCCAGCATAGCTTGCTGGCCCTTGGATAAATATTAGCCAGTCTCTTGGGAGTTAAGTACCATCTGGTAAGTATCTTCATATTAGTGTCTGTGGCATTCATAGAAGATGGGGCTTTTCCCATTTGCTGGAAAATCATCTGCCACTCGCTTGGTGCTAGGGATATCTGTAGTTCCTCTTCCCACGCTTTAGTGAAGGCAGGCAGTTGTTTTGAATGCATCGCTACTAATAATTTTTTAGGATTGTGAAAGCCCTCTCTTTGATGTACCTGGGGAATAACATAACGATTCAAACGGGGTGAGTGGCCTAATGAGGTCTGATTTTTTCTTGTTGAACCTGATATAGTGTGTAAGTTGTAGATATTCATACCAGCTCTGATCTTTAAGTATATTCTTGTCTGTCATTTCTTTTCTGGACAGTATTCTACCATTAGCTAAGCTAGAATATATCGGTACACAGCAATGTATGTTCATGGTACCTTCCTCTATCTTGTTGTGCCCTATGGGGGAGTCTATGTCAGTTAGTAAAGGGGTTAGGGGGGCTGGAATAGATGAGAGGTCTTTTTTATTTTTTAAAATTGAGTCCCAGACATCAAATGTCTCCATCACCAGGCTTGGAGGTACATCTCCGAGCTTTCTCTGTGATTTGTTGAGCCAGCAAAGGCTGCCCAGGCTAATTGTATTAGTTAGGTCATGTTCCAGCTTCACCCATTCTTTGTTGTCTACGTGTTTACACCAATCTATAATTTTCGTCAACATAGACGCTTGCTTATACCACTGAAGGTTAGGCACTCCTAGTCCACCGTTATGTCTATCCCTATATATAATTTTCTGCCAGATAAATACATTAATGCTATTTTGGAGTTTATTCAAGTATGCTTTTGGGAGTGTGATGGGTACTGTTTGAAATATATATAGTATTTTTGGCAGAAACGACATTTTAAAGGCATGGATTCTGCTGAGCCAGGACAGACCCTTGCTTTTCCACCCGTTAATCTCTACTTGTAATTCTTTTAACAATTTTGTATAGTTTAATGTAAAGAGCTCCTCTCTTGTTCTCGCTATACGTATACCCAGGTATGTTAAGGAGTCTTTTTGGATAGAAAATCGAAATTGGTTGCTAATGCGTTGTAACTGGGTATCAGATACTGCCACTCCCAGGACCTCTGATTTATTTGTGTTTATTTTAAAATAAGAGTATGAGCTATATAAGTCAAACTCCTTTTGTAATGCGTTTAGGGATGATATCGGATTAGTCAATGTCAATAAGACATCATCTGCATAAAGCGACAATTTATAATTTGTATCTTGGATCTTAAGGCCCTCAATAGTAGGATTTTGGCGTATTTTGGAGGCCAAAACCTCCATAGCTAATACAAATCGCAGAGGGGAAAGAGGGCATCCCTGTCTGGTTCCGTTTCTTATATTAATAAAATTTGAGAGTGAGTCGTTTAGTCTGACCCTGGCTGAGGGGTTACTATACAGTGCAAAAATCATGTTGAGCATGTGAGGCCCGATTCCAAATCTAACGAGGGTTTGTTTTAGAAAATCCCAATTCAGCCTATCAAAGGCCTTCTCGGCATCAATACCCAAGAATATCATTGGTATCTTTTCTCTGTGTGCAAATTCCAAAAGATCAATGGTTTTTACGGTATTGTCCCGCGCCTCTCGGCGTGGCACAAAGCCAGCTTGGTTTAGATGTATTAGCTCTGGTAGATATTTGTTAAGTCTCGCCGCTAGTACCTTCACGTATATCTTCACATCTACATTTAACAAAGATATAGGCCGAAAGTTTGCTAGGGTGACCGCCGGCTTCCCAGGCTTTGGAAGCACCGTAATATGTGCTTCCAACATACTGGATGGGAATGCAGTATCGGTTGATATTTGATTGAAGATCTTCTGTAGGTGTGGTATTAGAATAGGGGAGAATTTTTTATAGTATTGTACAGAGTAACCGTCTGGGCCTGGGCTTTTTCCCATATTTAAATTATTGATGGCCGACGTTATCTCCCCCGACGTTATCGGTTTCTCTAGTTCTTTAGATTGTTCTACTGTTAGCTGGGGCAGTTGGCAGTCTTCTAAGTAAGATTGCATATCTGTTAATGAAGCATTATGTGTTTCTATATTTTCTGTTGTATAACTTTGAATAGTATGCCTCGAATTGAGATAAAATATCTGGTGTGGTTTTTACTTTTTGCTTATTGGACGTATCTATTTCATGTATATATGTTTTAAGTTTTTTAAGTTTTAAAGCTCTCGCCAGTAATTTACCACTCCTATTGCTTTCATAGTAAAATCTTTGCTTGATTTTTAATGTCATTAGATTATGTTCTTTAGCTAAGAGGTCACTCAGAGCCTCTCTAGCTTTTTGTAGTTCTTCAAGTATTTTTTCGTTTTGTGGGTCTTGTTTATGCTTATATTCTATTTGGGAGAGTGTATTCGATAGGGTTGTATAGTGTTGTCTGGATGTTTTTTTCATATGTGATTTGAATTTGATGAATTCGCCTCTCATAAAACATTTTGTGTGCCTCCCACACCATAAAAGGGTTGCTATTAGCCTGCGTGTTAAATGTAAAGTACTCTTTCATTGAACTAGTCAGTTTTTCTACATAAACAGGGATATTTAGGAGGGAGTCATCTAGTTTCCAAGTGAAGTTTTGTATTGGTGTGTTAGGCCAATTGATTTGAGTGATCACTGCAGAGTGATCCGACCATGTTGTGTGTGAGATCTTAGAGTTGCATATGGTTGCCAGGCCTTTCTGGTTAGTCATAATGTAGTCTATTCGACTGTAAGTGTGGTGCGGGGATGAGAAAAACGTATAATCTTTTTTGGAGGGGTTTACAAATCTCCAGACGTCATATAAGTTATGATCTCTCATTAGTTTCCCTAAGTATTTGGTGACAGAATTTAAGGGTCTCTTTGTTATATGTGAGCAATCCATATGGGGGTCAATTGTAGAATTTAGGTCCCCTCCCAGAAAGGTCACTCCTCTTGAAAAATCTATTATTTTATTAAATATCTTTTTAAAAAATGGGAGTTGTCTAATATTTGGTGCATATATATTTACCAATGTTACCGGGCTGCCATAAAGGAGCCCAAACACCCCAATAAATCTGCCTTCAGTGTCTGATGTAGTTTGTATATGTTTAAAGGGTATATCTTTATGGATTAAAATACTGACTCCACATTTCTTAGTTTCGGCAGAACTATGGAAATGTTGGGTATATCGTGTCCCGTAATATTTAGGCTCATTCTTTTTTCTAAAATGGGTCTCTTGAAGGAATATTATATCCCCTCTTCTCTTATGTAGATCTAATAGTGCTATTGACCTCTTCTGCAGGGAATTTAGGCCCTTTGCATTTTGAGAAATGATGTTAATCGGTTTACTCATATTGGCCTCCCCTAGGTGTAGTCTACTCTAAGATCAATGTTAATGTGGTGTCCTTTGTAGGCAACGGTATGGTCTAAGCCTGAGTGGTATCACAGCAGCAAAAAAAGAAAAACAAAGAAAAATACAAACCAAAATCAAATTCACTAATAACAATGGAAGCAGAGTCTAAAACAAAACAAATAATAACAATACCTTCTTCTTTTTTCTTTTTTCTTTTGCTTATGTTTGTTACAAAAACAAATTAACACAATCAATAATCTTGTTAAAAGATGCTATAAAATGCTTATAATATTACTAATATAGCTATTATTGGATCTTGTAATCAACTGTTATTAAGTAAAGAGGTGTAAACCAACGACAATCATATAACATTAGAGCATAACATACTATTAACTATGTTCATAGAACTTAAAATGTAGCCTTAAGTGAGTCTTGTTTTAATCTTTAATCAGAGAGTATTCCTAAACAATTAAGGCTGTCTTTCTTAAGTATAACCAATGGTTAAATTACGTTTTCCACTAAATATTAAGGCCTGGAGCCCTTGTATTTATAATTTACCCATCCGGACGTGTGACAGTTCATTCATCTATCGTCTGTTATAGTAGCTCTTGGATGTTGAGCCATTCTTTTTGTGTGCGGTGGTTGAGGTCTTACAGAGGAACCACTCTCACCAATAAAGGGCTCTTTGTACCCCCATCGGTGTCTTTTGGGCGTTTCTTCCGTTGTGGCAATGGTTGTGCCTCTTCATTTCTTGTTTCAGAAGGGGGTTCCAGATCTAGAGCTGTGCAGAAGTCAGGTATCTCCGATATCTTGGTGCAAGAGAGCTTCCTGTTGCCATGAAGGACATATAAGTGGAACGGGAAACCCCATCCGTATAATATTTTTTTGCTCCTTAACATAGCTGTAAATGGTGCTAATTCCTTCCGCCTTTGCAGTGTTCGCTGCGATAGGTCAGCATAAAATTGGAGTACGGTACCTCTGAACTTAACCGGCTGGTTTCTGCGGGACAAATTGAGAAGTTCTTCTTTCTCCATAAATTGCTTGAATTTTATTATTATGTCCCTAGGTGGAGCTTTCTCTGATGGTCTGGGCCTTAGTGCCCTATGCGCTCTGTCCCAGTTTATTTCCCTTGTGGATGTTTCCCCTCTCAAGTGGGCGAATAGTGCTGGTAAATAAATAGGTAGGTCTTTCGGGAGCACCGACTCTGGAATTCCCCGTATGCGCAGATTTTTCCTGCGCCCCCTGTTTTCAAGGTCTTCTATTTTATCATGAAGAGCTTCTATTAAATCTGCTTGTGTAGTTGAGGTTTCTTGTAATTGATTCACTTCTTCTTGAATGTTATTCGTGTAGTCCTCAAGGGTATCCACCCTAAATCCAATGGTATGCATTTCTTGCTTTAATTCCACCATATCTTTTCTCATACATGTTCTCACTATTTCTGCAATATCCTGCTTTGAGGATAGTGATGATAATATAGATGTAGGTATCTGTGAGAGGGTATCCGTCTCCTTCTGGGGTCTGATAGGTGATGGTGAAATTGGCGATGTCTCTCCTACCTGTTCCTGCTCCATAGAGGTGGAGTGTTGGCTAGTGGTATTAAAAAGGATTCTACACTGGGGCCTTTCAGATGTGCATGCTTTACAGACTTCAAAGGTTTTATTAGTCTCTTAGACGCCATCTTGTGTCTGTTCTGTGCAAATATTGCACCCTGCTATATATCTTTTCTTATGGTGGGTCTTTTTATTTGTATTGCTGTGAATGTAGCACAATGTTTTAAGACTTGAAGCTGTAAATTATGTTCACTGCACCAATATGTTTATTATTGACTGTAGGGTTATTGGTCAGTTTATGGGCATATCTTCAGAGATGATTCTCCCCCCTTAATTATGCGTTATATCCTTTTCTGTATCTAGATGTATGAGCAAGGGTTAAGCCTTTTTATCTTTTCTCTTATTGCCTGCTTAGCTTGTACTATGTGGGACCCTTCTGTTCACGCTGTATCACATATACTGTAGGTTAATTATTGCTGCGTCACAGCTAGGAGGCCTTATCTCTCTCTTTCCCCCTCCAGGGCTATATTACTATTATTATTAGTCACTGTCAATTGTCTGGTAAGTGTTAGACTCTTTCACCCCTTATCTATCTTGCCCGGTCTCTGTTGTTAGGGTTTTTTTTTTCCCCTTTTCCCCTGCACTTACTGTAGTTGTGTGCAGTGATCCGGCTGCCGATACGCCACTTTACTTGTAGGGCCAGCTGTCTGTTCTCCCGGCGTTGATCTCTTGCACCCGGTACACCGGGATCAAGTCACCGGTAATTCAGCGGCTGTGAGGTTTAGTATTCGTGCCTGTTTGACACCGCCTGATACTGAACTCTGTCACGGTCTCTTACTTTTTCTTCTTATGGCGGCTTTCTGCTATGCGCTGTGGCGCCGGGTCTCTGCTGCTCTCTAACTGCTGTGATGTCTCTTACCTGATCTCCGGTCACTCGATCATTGTGCCCAGGCTCCTGATGAGCTATTAGTGTATTTTTTATGCCTTATCTAATAGAATTGGTCATACTGGTTTACGGAGCTATGGAGTTATGCTGCCATCTTAGCAGCGGCCAGCTCCGCCCCCGGTGCTATTAATTTTTTTAATGATTTTATTAAATTGTATATTTTTAATCAAAGTCTGCCTTGGTATAATACTGGTGCCTCTGTATCACAGTAGAAACATTTGGATAGATCACGAGTTGTGCGTTTGGCTTAAAAAGCAGCGTTGGCTGGTCCCAACGCTGCTTTTTAATGCCCGCTGGTATTACGAGTCTTGCAGGTACAGGTGTACCGCTCACTTTTCTGTCCAGACTTGGAAATACCGCAAATCCCCTTACGTCAATTGCGTATCCATTTTTTCAATGGGACTTGTATAGCGCCGGTATTACGAGTCTGCCAAAAAGTGAGCGGTACACCCTCTCCTGTCAAGACTGGTACCGCATTTTAAAATCAGTAGTTAAGAGTTTTACACTACAACGCTGTAGCATAAAATTCTTAACTAAAGTGCTAAAAAGTACACTAACACCCATAAACTACCTATTAACCCCTAAACCGAGGCCCCCCCCCCCCCACATCGCAGACACTAAAATAAATTTTTTAACCCCTAATCTGCCGAACCGGACATCGCCGCCACTATAATAAATATATTATACTAAACCGCCACACTCCTGCCTCGCAAACATTAGTTAAATATTAACTCCTAATATGCCGTCCCTAACATCGCCGACACCTACCTACAATTATTAACCCCTAATCTGCCACCCGCAACGTCGCCACCACTATACTAAAGTTATTTACCCCTAAATCTAAGTCTAACCCTAACCCTAACCACCCCTAACTTAAATATAATTTAAATAAATCTAAATAAAATTCCTATCATTAACTGAATAATTCCTATTTAAAACTAAATACTTACCTGTAAATTAAACCCTAAGCTAGCTACAATATAACTAATAGTTACATTGTATCTAGCTTAGGGTTTATTTTTATTTTACAGGCAAGTTTGTATTTATTTTAACTAGGTAGAATAGTTACTAAATAGTTATTAACTATTTAATAAACTACCTAGCTAAAATAAAGACAAATTGACCTGTAAAATAAAACCTAACCTAAGTTACAATTAACACTACACTATAATTAAATTAATTCCCTAAACTAAATACAATTAAATAAAATTAGCTAAAGTACAAAAAACAAACAAACACTAAATTACAGAAAATAATAAACAAATTACAAGATTTTAAACTAATTACACCTAATCTAATCCCCCTAACAAAATAAAAAAGCCCCCCCAAAATAAAAAAAGCCCTACCCTACACTAAATTACAAATAGCCCTTAAAAGGGCCTTTTGCAGGGAATTGCCCCAAAGTAATCAGCTCTTTTACCTGTAAAAAAAATTACAAATCCCCCCCAACATTAAAACCCACCACCCACACAACCAACCCTACTCTAAAACCCACCCAATACCCCCTTAAAAAAACCTAACACTAACCCCTTGAAGATCACCTTACTGGGAGAAGTCTTCACCCAACCGGGCCGAAGTCCTCAACGAATCCGGCAGAAGTGGTTCTCTTTGCCTATGGGGAAATCGTGCACGAGCACGTTACACCAGCTCATCGCTAATGTAAGCAGCGCTGGTTTTGGAGTGTGGTAAGGAGCAAAATTTTGGTCAACGCTCACTTCTTGTCTGGGTGGTAAAAACCCGTAATACCAGCGCTGTCTGTAAGTGAGCGGTGAGCATAAACTGCTCGTTAGCCCCGCACGGCTCAAAACGAAAAACTCATAATCTAGCCGATTGTATTGAGTGGAAATCTCTTCTCCCTAGCAGAGCCACACCTGATAATACTGTTCCTTAGTGCTTGGAGCTGGGAAGATGGCAGAGTAAGGTAGGCTGTCTTATTAAATATTTTAGGAGGGTACATTGTAACTAACAAAATTTCGTAAATAACTGAGCAGTAAAATTGTTCAATCCTGCACATTGTTGAGTTTTCAAATTCTATCAGTGTTTCCATATAACTTTTATTGCACATAAAAGTGCTCCTAATTTATTCTTATGCTACCGAAACAAGTGTCCATTTTTCATGCATCAATCATACGTCTATGAGCAAAGTGAATTAGGAAAATGTATTAATGGATACCTACTGGCTTTTTTTAAGTTTTAATTTTCAAGCAGTAGCACAAATGTGTGTGTTATCTGGTGCCAAATCTTTTAATGGCTCTTTTGACACACCACCATTATTCATATTTGTCTGGGAATAAGATGAAAGTAGGTGCTCATCGCAGTGAGAATGCTTAATAAAAATCATTGCAATATGGATTATTCATCATTTTAAATGGATTTTACCTTTTTTTTTTTTTGAAAATATTTTTTTATTGAGATTCATTAAAGGCAAACAAGGCATACATGTCAATTGAGGTTATACAAACAAGTATTTTCCACAAATTAAATTATTACTCACTAGGAAGTTTAGTCAAAGCGTTATTGTGTGCCATAACAATAATAGATTAGATAATATGTTCATTGCCATTAAAACTCTATACCTTCAAAACAAGCTAGAAGGCCACTCAAGGGCCCTTATAGAACTCTAAACAGAACCAAAGAAGGTAACTTCTAAAAGTATGGAGACCACTTTTGGATCCCCTGTGAAGAATCTCTATTTTCTGGTTTTATAGGGTTCAAATCTATAAAATAAACTGAAACTGAAAAACTTACATAGAGCCCTTAACTTAATAAAGGATAAGGGCCTCTCTTGTGCCCAATGAGGGAAGTACTATGGTCTGCAGTACAAGCAGAGCAGAAATATAAACAGCAATAAGAGTAATCATCTGCTAATTATAGGGGTATTAGGTCTCCAGTGTGAATCTGTTGGGGGGGGGGGCACCCATTTTAGAGGCTGCAATGACATTCACTAACTAATATTTGGAGGATATGCATCTAATTAAACTAGCCATCTAGGTAGGTATGAAGGAACTATTCCATAGCCAAGTAAGCCAAACCCTGCCCAGAATAGCCTGAATTCTATTAGCCAGATGTAGGCTATTGTTTCTGCAGAAATATGTGACATATGGAATAGATGCTGTTCAGGGTCAGTACCTTATAGGCTAATTATCCTGACTGACTCTCCACTGCTATAGAGGGTGTACGTGGGTGTCTAGCTACCTCACTGTCAAATTTTATCCCTCTCTGACCTAAGTACAGGTGTCACTGTTACGTGGGTTGAGATTGTCTAGCCATCTCGGCCGCAGACAGCTCGACAAAGACTAAACATATACCGGGCTCAAAATGTATATACTGAGGCTAGCAGAGTATGGCGTCATGGGCCATGTGCTATAGTATCCCTGTCTAACATTTAACTATCCCGTGGCCCAATAAACAATTTTAAACATATACCGATAAGGTGTAGGCGCTATAGGCAGGGTAACTCTTGTAATACTCTTGTAAAACATTTAGATATATACAGTAATGTCATAGGAATAAGGTGCAGGTAAAAAATTAATATAGGCTGCCTCTGACTATGTTATTTAAGCTGTTCAGATTTAAATTAAAACAAGTTAAGCATATCTATATATACACATCAAAGTGGTTAAAGAAATAAAATCCACATATAGAAATAAAATTCACATATAGAAAGAAAGAAATCTGCCCCACAGAATACGAGCACAACAAGGAGCACATGTGAACTTATATCCCTCCATCCCCCAAACTGATGATTGCAGTTAGCTGGGCATATGGGCAGCAGACATTAGTTTTAAACCATAGAAACATAACATCAATATTGTCCAGCAAATCCTCATGAATTAGAGTGTTAGCAGTGTCTGTAATATTAGTAACTTTAGCTGACTAGGGATCTGCAAAATCTAACATGTGAAGTTGTCATACACAAGTCCCAAGGAACACTCATAAATGACTTGCCTTTAGACAGAGTGAAAGAATGAACTGTCTATCCTACTCCTTCCTTCTGAAAATATTGTGAATTAAAAGCTCTTCTCTTGTATTGGGGGTACTCAGAGGCTAAAAGTTCTGTTCGCCCAGATGCCACATCTAGGGGCTTCATTTTCAGAAGGCTGCTGGATGTCTGCACCTCAGAGCCGGTGATGGGGAATACCGGGTTCCTGAGGTACATATCTCCCATCATTTCTCTCTTCCACAAAGGGGGTAAAGTTGCGATCCGTCTATTAGCTGTAGCCGCTAAACATCGCCAGCTCACCTGTAGGTTGCGCTCCTCATGTGAGCCCGGCTGCTGATCCGTGAGCGGCTCTAGTGGAGATAATGCGGTCACAGACTTAATCGGGTAAGTTAGGGCCTCAGCCTTCTGCATTGTAAGCAATATAGGACTTGGTTCTGGAAAGGCCCCCAGCCCCTCGCCAGCTAGCAATCTAGTTCCAATGCCGACCATGCTTATTGCCCCAGTTCTCTGCAGGGGCTCTGTGGGGATCGATAACTGCAGGATCTTACATAGCTCCCGTTCTAACCCCTCAAAGTGTCTCCGGATGCAAGACTGCATCTCCTCTTCCCAGCGATCAATAGCGGCCATTACTGTCTCCATAGCAGGCCCTCACCCCTTCCTGGATGGATTTGCTCGGATTGTAAGGTAATATGTCCAAAACTGTTTCTGCTCCGATTTTTAGGTTTACGACTTCCCTCAAATCTACAGCTCAGAACGGCTGTTATACCCGGACAGACCGGGGGGGTTAGGCAAAGGCCTCAGACTTATATGCGTTGCCACTGCAGGCCTGCCGTTCCGGTACCTTAGCACACGAGTATTAGGCTTCTTGACGGCTTAGTTTATTCCCACAAAGATAATATTTCAGATCAGACAGAAATTTAGTGTGAATGAAGTAGATATACACTGATAAGCAGCAGGTTCATCAGCGAGCCCTCAGAGCACTAAAGTAAGTCGGCCATCTTGGTTGCTGCCCGGAAGCATCCCCCTGGATTTTACCTTTTATTTATTTGTTTACACTACATTTGTGCAGTGTCCATTACTTCCTGTCACAGTCCTACAAGGACGCCTTTGCAGGAAGGCTTTATCTAGCCCACTGGTTTTCAAACCTGTCCTCAGGCCTCCATAACAGGCTACATTTTGAGGATATCTGCACTAGAGCACAGGTGAAATAATCAGCTGATTAGTAAACATGGTAATTTTACCTGTTCTCACCCAAGGTAATTATGAAAACATGGCCTGTTGGGGAGGCCTGAGGACAGGTTTGAAAACCAGCGATCTAGCCTGATGCCATAAAACTTCGGAAATGACATGAGTTCAGCTGGTTTACTATAAAGTGAATAGACTAGATAACAAGGTGTCAGATATGCTCGTGTCCAGATCAGTCAGAATGTAACCTAAGATTTAAACATGTCAGCTCCCTTATCACACTGAGGGAAGGGCTACACTGAGAATTATGCAAGAAAACAAGTAAGTTCTTTGCTGGGGTTTTTTTCTCCACAGTCTGTTTCTTTGTATGTTTACTTTGATTTAACATATTTGTTTTTACCAAAAGAGCACTGTTTAATATCCATTGTCCAATTTTTGCCTGCATCTGAGTCCTATCAGATGAAAGAGTATCTGTATATATTTGCTCATCAGACAATCAGAAAATCTTTGTAAATTTACCTCATGATGGAGTATCCTTGTCCAAGGTAAAAAGTTACCATTCAGTAAAAAAGATCACTGACTCCTGTTAAAGGGACAGTCTAGTCAAAATTAAACTTTCATTATTCAGATAGGACTTGTAATTGTAATCAGCATTCCTATTTACTTTTATCATCAAATTTGCTTTGTTCTCTTGGTATTCTTAGTTGAAACTAAACCTAGGTAGGCTCATATGCTAATTTCTAAGCCCTTGAAGGCCGCCTCTTATCACATGCCTTTTTAATTTAATTTAATTTTCAC
Source organism: Bombina bombina (assembly GCF_027579735.1). Lineage (NCBI taxonomy): Eukaryota > Metazoa > Chordata > Amphibia > Anura > Bombinatoridae > Bombina > Bombina bombina. Next base: position 308,483,105 of record NC_069499.1, on the reverse strand, counting down.
AACAAGAAACTGCTAGTTCATGTGGGCCATATAGATAACATTGTGCTCACGCCCGGGAGGTAATTAAGAGTTAGCACAACACAATACTAAATGCAATTCAATAGATAATAAATAAAAAGTCACGTAATCAGGGGGCTGTCAGAAGAGGCTTAGATACAAGGTAATCACAGAGGTAAAACGTATATTAATATAACTGTGTTGTTTATGCAAAACTGGGGAATGGGTAATAAATAGATTATGTATCTTTAAAAACAATAACAATTCTATTGTAAACTATCCCTTTAACTAGCAGAGCTTTTTATTATTATATATATTTTTTTTAATGTTTTCCCTGTTGAAGAACCAAGTCATATGCTTTAGGCTTTATAGTTTCTATAGTACAATTTGAGGGTGTAATTAGCTGTCACATGGGGCTTTCCGTGGGCACAAGAATTTGTAGAAGTACCTAATTATTTTTGCTGGGGTTTCTATATTGGGTAACTCATAGTTAATCAGTATTGTTTCATTTTTAGTTTGTTTGGGAGTTTTCCCCCTAAAAACTTCTAGTTTTTCTGTCACTTTTCTAATTTAAGTGGATTATTGATGTTGCAGTAGTAGCACACAAGTTTTTCTTTAATTTTTACACTTTTTTGTCTCAGTGACAACTCAAATTTTAAACTTTTCAGTGACTGTTTAAATAATTAATCTCCAAGTGCAGGTCATTTTTTGCACCTAAAAGAGTGCATTTAAATATGTATTACATATACAACATTTTACCAGACCAAGTTCAGATGGAATGGGGCCATGATAACTTACATTTATTTAACCCCTTCACTACCAGAGATTTTAGAGGAAAAATTTGCCCAAAATTTTTAGCACTTTTGCTATCACTTTGTTTTTGTGATTTACCTATGAAAACTATATATATATATATATATATATATATATATATATATATATATATATATATATATATATATATATATATATAAAAGATCATCTGTACACTTCATTTGAAAAAACGACAGTGGACTATAAAAACAAGCCACTTATGATTGTTCAAATGAGACCTAAAGGTTTCAAGTTCCCACATTGGAAATAAGGAAGAAGACTGACTTTACCACAGCACAACTTACAGGACCCACCTGTTTTGGAGCTACTGGCGGCTCCTTATTGCTGAGATAATTTCACAGTTTTCCATTGCCTTTATCCATTTAACTGACTTTAACGTCATTACATATATATATATATATATAAGAAATCATTGATATCAGAGTATGAATAGTAAGCATTAGTCCTTATCTCCAAATAAGTATTATTTAACGGGATTTTCTACTTTCTGTATAACTTTTGTCTGACCTATTGTTGTTTTCCTTTTTCTAAACTAGTATGAGTCCACTATTCAACATTTAGACTATAACGCAATTGCATACATGTGTGTTGTTATACACATATTTTGATAGTCTATGTATAGAGCTTTTGTTGTCACCAGGATTACTTGATTTCCGTTGAAATCTATTGGTTATTAAGTATAGGTTTGTTTTTGTGGAGTATATGTATTCTAATCGCATTAACATCATGCATAGATGAAATAGTGATTTTAAAAATATTTTTATACTCCATTTAACAAAACCTATACCCCTATATAGTTCGGTACACAGATTATTGCGTAAACTTACATTTGTGCTTTCTAAACATATGCCCACATAGTATATCAATTACCTTAGTTGATACACTATATTTGATTCTTAACTTTCATTCAAAATTACCTTTATAACCCTACAGTTGTTTTAGTCTTTATAAATATTGTGCTATTGATTTTCCACTTTAGATTTGTATATTACTGATTTGTGTGTATACATTTTTGATATATAGAAATAATAGGGGCATACTATACACACTTTACAGCAAGAGACATCGTTTCTCCACTGTGCATATATCTATTACTGTATACAATTTTTGTAACAGTTTTCCATCATGATTAAATGTTACATAATAACATAAAAAACTAACTTTAAGAAGTGATATATGCACATTGTAGAATTGATTCTTGTTGGTACAGTTCATCTTAGGCAGAGGCTTCTGGAAACATACAGTTGCAAGAAAAAGTATGTGAACCCTTTGGAATGATATGGATTTCTGCACAAATTGGTCATAATATGTGATCTGATCATCATCTAAGTCACAACAATAGACAATCACAGTCTACTTAAACTAATAACACACAAAGAATGAAATGTTGCCATGTTTTTATTGAACACACCATTTAAACATTCACAGTGCAGGTGGAAAAAGTATGTGAACCCCTAGACTAATGACATCTCCAAGAGCTAATTGGAGTGAGATGTCAGCCAACTGGAGTCCAATCAATGAGATCAGATTGGAGGTGTTGGTTACAGCTGCGATGCCCTATAAAAAACACACACCAGTTCTGGGTTTGCTTTTCACAAGAAGCATTGCCTGATGTGAATGATGTCTCACACAAAAGAGCTCTCAGAAGACCTACGATTAAGACTTGCATAAAGCTGGAAAGGGTTATAAAAGTATCTCCAAAAGCCTTGCTGTTCATCAGTCCATGGTAAGACAAATTGTCTATAAATGGAGAAAGTTCAGCACTGCTGCTACTCTCCCTAGAAGTGGCCGTCCTGTAAAGATGACTGAAAGAGCACAGCGCAAACTGCTCAATGAGGCGAAGAAGAATCCTATAGTGTCAGCTAAAGACTTACAAAAGTCACTGGCAAATGCTAACATCCATGTTAGCGAATCTACAATATGTAAAACACTAAACAAGAATGGATTTCATGGGAGGATACCACAGAGGAAGCCACTGCTGTCCAAACAAAACATTGCTGCACGTTTACAGTTTGCACAAGAGCACTTGGATGTTCCACAGCAGTACTGGCAAAATATTCTGTGGACAGATGAAACCAAAGTTGAGTTGTTTGGAAGAAACACACAACACTATGTGTGGCGAAAAAGAGGCACAGCACACCAACATCAAAACCTCATCCCAACTGTGAAGTATGGTGGTGGGGGCATCATGGTGTGGGGCTGCTTTGCTGCATCAGGGCCTGGACGGATTGCTATCATTGAAGGAAAAATGAATTTCCAAGTTTATCAAGACATTTTGCAGGAGAACTTAAGGCCATATGTCTACCAGCTGAAGCTCAACAGAAGATGGGTGTTGCAACAGGACAATGACCCAAAGCATAGAAGTAAATCAACAACAGAATGGCTTAAACAGAAGAAAATACGCCTTCTGAAGTGGCCCAGTCAGAGTCCTGACCTCAATCCGATTGAGATGCTGTGGCATGACTTCAAGAAAGCGATTCACACCAGACATCCCAAGAATATTGCTGAACTGAAACAGTTCTGTAAAGAAGAATGGTCAAGAATTACTCCTAACCGTTGTGCAAGTCTGATCTGCAACTACAGGAAACGTTTGGTTGAAGTTATTGCTGCCAAAGGAGGTTCAACCAGTTATTAAATCCAAGGGTTCACATACTTTTTCCACCTGCACTGGGAATGTTTACATGGTGTGTTCAATAAAAACATGGCACCATTTAATTCTTTGTGTGTTATTAGTTTAAGCAGACTGTGATTGTCTATTGTTGTGACTTAGATGATGATCAGATCACATTTTATGACCAATTTGTGCAGAAATCCATATCATTCCAAAGGGTTCACATACTTTTTCTTGCAACTGTACAATATGGATGCTGAAAATTTGTCAACAGAGATTGTAACAATAGATACACAGCAAACATCATTTTACTCAATGAGAAATCCTAATGATGTATGTAATAGAAACTTTGAAACAATTTTTTCAATAGACGATTCTGACCTAGATTTACCTGAATTATTTTCCAGAATAGAGGTATTGATGATAAAGGCTAGAAAAATATGTAAATCTAAAAATGATACCAAGAGGCTTACGTATTAACAAATTTCCCACATTTGAGGTAGAGGACACTACATTTAAAGAGGAGTGGAATGTAATTTTAGATGAATGTTCTTTCAGATTGATGTTTAAGATCATTTCGTTTAAAGACAGATTGTTGATAGACATCAGTGACAAAATCACCGCTTTACAAAAACATCTTTGCAAATTTCAAAGTATACCCGAATATCCATCATGTGACAAAATATTATCTGACATAATAGAGAAATCCACTGGAGAAATAGTACAAGCTAAACACAACAAATTTCTCAGAGATTGGACAGATTACCAAACAAACAATATACACATTTGACAGAGAAAAGAGAGGTTTAATTTTTATAGAAACAACAACAGGAGATTCTTTAAAAGAAAAGGGAAAAATTCTAAGAATCAAAATACTGGTACTAATAATAAAAAAACTTACTTTTTCGGATACAGAGGCCGAGTCCACAGATGACAATAGTGGTGATAATGAACCAGATACGGCAGTTATATTAACTGAACCAACTTTGAGTCAAGAGACCAAAAGTGTATCCGTGGACTCAACCTCGGTTAAGAAGAAAACGCACAATAAATATGCTTTAAATGTCAGTGCACATAGCGAAAAAACACAAGAAGGTGCCAGAAGCAAATTTGAGGCAGGTTTTTTAGTACCAACAACGATACTAAGACCCCCCCAGGGTTATCACACCCACAAGGAGGGAGAGGGAAAACAAAAACTCAGATACATTCACAAGAGAACAGATATGCTCTGAGAACCAAGAACGATTAGAACATACAGAGAACAATATAGTCATTAATCTCTCAGACATCAAACTAACTTAAGACCAAACAAAAGTTCTTAATTATGGTCTCAATTTTGTACCTAGTACATCTTTTAATCTGTTCAATACAATAATTGACGTCAATCGGATGGTCAGAAAATTGACATTACGAAAACATTATTGTAACAGTAGTGGGGATATTGACATCAGTACCACTCTTATAAGAACACCTTCCAGTGTGACTAACATTAGTTTCCAAGATGCATGCACTAGGGAAAATTTGTTAACATTACAAAGTCAAGAAATCCCTAATTCATAAACGATAAAGACAACACATAAAGGATATAGACCAGACTCTACCTTTTATCCCATTCATTCTAGAGGAGGGATACTTGAACTTTTCCAAGAAAGAATAGTGAAAGACTTAGAAATCTTACACGCCAAAGTCACTGCTGATTCATATCAACAACAACACAACCTCACGGTGGGTGAAAATATGGCCTTGAAGGAATTGGAGAATAATACAAAAATAGTTATACGTAAATCAGATAAGGGAGGCAGTGTAGTTGTCTTAAATCGTACAGATTATGATAGAGAAATTTTGAGACAAATTACGGATACTGACACATACATTAGACTATCTGATAATCCATTACATATGTTTAAACATCAATTGTCACACCTCTTAGATGAGGGTCTGTTCCATGGATTTATAGATAGACAAACGTACGATTTTCTTATGGTGACCATTTTTCACATATTTCCGAAAGTGCATAAAAGCCTGGAAAATGTCACAGGACGACCAATTGTTTCTGGTATTGGCTCTTTGTTAGAGCCAATATCAGAATGCGTGGATTCTATCTTACAACCCTTGGTCTTGGAGTTAGCGAGTTATCTTAGGGATTCAAAACAACTAATACAAGTATTGAGTGAACAAAAATGGACAAATTTACACAAGTGGGTTACACTTGGCGTTGTATCGCTCTACAGTTGTATACCTCATGAAAAAGGTCTACAAGCAGTCAAATTCTTCCTCTCACAAAGGAGCAACCTCAGTCAAAATTTCCAGGAATATGTGATTAAGATCATTGAATTTTTACTGACACATAATTATTTTTGCTATGAGGGGAGTTTCTATCTCCAGAGATGCGACACAGATATGGGGGCCAAGTTTGCCCCCTCCTATGCCAACCTTTTTATGGGTTGGTGGGAGCTGTGCCGCATCTATGGAGATGGAAACCCCTTCAAACACAACATCTCTTTATACAAGAGGTATATTGACGATTTGCTCATTGTGTGGGAGGGAGATATGACAGCTCTGGAACATTTCTTATATTATGTAAAAACCTCAGATGCAGTAATTAAATTCACGAATGAGGTACACGACAGTGAAATAAATTATTTAGATCTTACCTTAATAGGTAATGTTTTAGAGTCGAGGACAGAAACAAGAATATATAAAAAGAAGATCTCTAAAAATTCACTGTTACATGCTAAAAGTAATCATCCATCACACACATTTAAGACCATAGCGAAGGGTCAATACTTAAGATTTAAGAGGAATTGCACTGATAACAAAATCTATGAAGAGGAAGCCACAAAATTAGACAAAGATCTTAGAGAGAGAGGTTATAACAACAAAGTTATAAAAAATGCCAAACTATCTGTGTCAGAAATTGATAGAGAAACATTATTACAGGATAGGATAACTACAAAAAGAGAATCCACACAAAAGGAAGATTTCAATATACAATTTATAACACAATACTCAAATCAATTTTACAAAGTATGTGACATCATTAAGAAACATTTACCAATGCTCACTGCAGAAGATTGTTTTGACATTAACTTACAGAAACAAGTAAAATGTATTTATCGTAGAGGTAGAACATTAGGGAATATTATTTCTCCATCTGAACCCAATAAAATAATTAAACAATCTTCTTGGCTAGAAGTAAAGGGGCTACACAAGTGTAGTTTTACAGACTGTATAGCTTGCAAACATGCAAAAATAGGCAAAACTTTTACATCTTTGGTTACAGGCAAAAATTACGATATCAATACTTGTGTAAACTGTAGGACCAAGGGAGTGGTAGATCTTATAGAATGCACACAGTGTAATCTACAATACATAGGAAAAACTTTAAGAGAAACTTGATCACGCGTAAGGGAACATATTTCCAGTATCACAGTAGATACTGAATCAAGCAAAAAACGAGAAGACAAATTGTTACCTATCACCAAACACTTCATTGAAAAACACACAAGGAGTACTGATACTCTTAAGTGGACAATTGTAGAAAAAGTATCATTGTCACCTAGAGGAGGAGATCTAGACAAAGTCTTAAGAGAGAGGTGTATTGGATTTGGTGTTTGAAAACAAAAATGCCTCTAGGCTTTAATTCCAGGTTTGATCTGGTTAATTATTGGCAATAAAAGAAGTTATAAAGAAGGGTGACACATTTAAGAGCTGTATGAATGTTTGTTTGCCTTGTTGCAAATATTTATTGGTTCTATTGTTAATATTTTTTGTCTTGTTTGATCCTCCTTCACAATTGATAAGCTGAAGACAAATGTTATGTGGGTGAAATAATAAAACATAGTTTAGTACAGTGATTTTTAACCTTTTTTTTTACATTAAAAAATCCTGTGGCACACCACCATCCCAAAAATGTAAAAAAATCACACATGGTAGTCTAATATATATATATATATATATATATATATATATATATATATATATATATATATATATATATATACACACATACATACACACAAACACATACTGTATGTATTGTGCTTTTATACCATGCCTCCTACAAACTACCCCTGCACTGGGAGTAAAAAACAAGCAAAGTTTAAAAAATATGTCACACTGTTGTCAGTCTGCCGCGGCACACCTGAGGATCTCTCACGGCACACTAGTGTGCCACGGCGCACTGGTTGAAAAACACTGGTTTAGTACATTAGCACCAGTAATGTCATAAACAAAATATTTATACCAACAGTATACTGTTATAATTATGAAATCAATTATTATTACATTATTGAACATATACAGACTTTGGTATTAAAATTATTATTACATCAAGTTCATAACAGTGCTACTAAGTAAACATCATATAGGTTAGACATACAAGGGTTACATAATTTAGTTATATACATTTCAAAACAAGTGGTTATCAGTGGCTATTTTGAATGACTATAATTTACCACTGCTGTTTTTACAAAACAGTTTCTAATGATCATCATGATAGAGTAAAAACATTTCAAGTGCCTGTTAGCAATCTTTGTTTTTAATTGGCTGATGTAATTAATCATATACTATGCACCTGTATATAAGACCTGTAAGTACGGTATACCCCAGCAGTCTATGAGTACGGCCAGAACGGCTAAAACGCGTTAGACTGGGGCACCACCGTCTAACATTGCACTTTTTTTGATACCACTTGCTTTTAAACTTTTTTTCCAATAAAATTTAGTTTTTTAATCAATCTTGTCAATCTTGGATACCGCCTCTGGACTTCTTTTTCTACTCACTTGTATATATATATATATATATATATATATATATATATACATATATATATATAGACTGCCGCTTATTTGCACAGGAAGTGTTGCCTAGTAACCTCCCTCCTCCCTACACTTCCCCCTTGCGTAGTAGGAGAGAAGTCTCTGAAGGTTTTATTTCCTTCTCTATAAGCCGTACTGATTCCCGAGCTGGAAGTGACATCCAAGCACATTGGATCCACCTGGACTGAATATTCCTCAACCGACGGGGATCCCATTCGGATGTGGATGTCATCTCCTCTCTCAGGGCTCTTATCTCACCTCACATGATTGAGGGTTCTTGTTGTAAGTAAGATCAACTACTTTTGGGAGTACGAAGGTGTGATATACATCTGTGACCATTGTTATTTTCATGAGATGCAGGACACAGCATAGAAGGTACAACGCTATTTTATTGCAGAGCATAGAAGTATACAGCTTGTACAACACATCTAACTTGGTAACTGCGACATAGACATTACCGGCTATAAGCCACGCCCCCATCCGGTGACATCACCTCCCACTCTCATCACATCTTCCCCTTTTCATAGGACAAAGCATACACAGGACAAAGCATACACATTTTTGTTTTTTAGAGTAAATCAAATAACAAGGTATACAAGAAGCATACAAAAATAGTTTTGTTTAGTGTATACCAAATAACAAGTTAAAGAGAATATATATGAACAACAAGAAATACAATCCAGACTTGAACATCGGGGTACTCTAGTCCACAATGACCATGGGATTATTCTGCCCATTCTTCTGGTCAGTGCTCTAACTAGTGCTAATCCCGATATCGGGCTGGAAGTTTCACCACTTTTCCACTTGACGTCATTTTACATGAACAGTCTTCTGATACAGAAGAAGGTGATTGAGAGTCTGCTGGAAGGGGAAGGCACCCCTCTTAAAACAGGGGATCCCTGTGGCTCTAAGGCATCCAGTATCAAACTCTCAGGTACTGGCAGAAGATGTCTTCTATTTCGACGTGTGACTGTCCCTCCATCAGTAAGGACTACATAAGACCTTGGTTCTGGAGAGCGTCCAATTACCGTAGAAGGCGTCTTCCATTTCTTCTCATCATCCAGTTTGACTCTGACACTTTGCCCCACATTCAGCTCCTGCAAGGGCCTCACAGAGTGTTTTCTGTCATAGAAGAATCGATAACCCCTTTTAGCCTCTTCATTACTCCTAAGGACCTCATCCCGAGGATGAATCTGACATCCTATCATCAGCTGTGCCGGGCTAAAACCTGTGGCTGGGATGGAAGTCGCCCTATTGGCCAAGAGAGCTAGGTACGGCCCAGATTGCTTCAAAAGGAACTTTGCTGTTTGAACTGCCCTTTCAGACATTCTATTGGCCTGCGGGTAATGTGGACTTGACATAGAATGGACAAAATCATATTCACTGCTGAAAGAACTGAACTCCATGGAAGCAAACTGCATTCCGTTATCCGTTATCATACACTAACTCCATTCCTATGCCCCATCTGGCAAACAAGCTCTTGAGACGAGTGATAATGGCTTGACTGGTGATCTCATTCAAGGGTGCAAACTTCAAATACCTGTAATAGTGGTACTTTTTCCCATGCAGTTTACACAAATCAGCAGCTATTTTGTGCCATGGGCCTGCAGGCAGCGGAGTAGAAATCAAGGGCTCCCTTCTCTAAATAGGCCAGCATTCCCGGCAAAAGGCACATTTTGACACGTGGCTTGCAATGTCGGAACTGATCCCAGGCCACCATACTGCCGTAGCTGCCCTTTCTCTGCACTTTGTAATGCCCAAGTGGCCATCATGAATCCTGCTTAACATTTCCTGCCGCATGCTAACAAGAATAACAATGCAGTCCTGGAACAGCACCAACCCATCCAGCTCCATGAGCTGCGACCTCTCTGACTAGTAAGAACTTAAAGATATCCAGGCTACCCAGCTCTCGGGTCAACCTTCTTTTATGTACTTAATAACTTCTTGAAGGTCTGGCATCTAAATGGATTTGGATGCCAGAGCTGAATCCACATAAACTTTCACATCTGATTCCATTGAAGATTCTTCAGCAGCAGCCAGCGGGAGTCTCTGGCATCTTAGGGGTGTTTTGTCAATATCAAAGGAGTTGATTAGAGGGACTAGCGGGTTATGGTCTCCAGACTAAATTTCTCTAAACCAACTAAGTAATGCTGGAAGTGCTCACAGGTCCAAACTGCAGCCAGGCACTCTTTTTAAATTTGGGCGTATTTCGACTCAGCGGCCATCAGTGTACGGGAACAGTAGGCGATAGGCTGTAGTTTGTTCTCATTCAGCTGCAGGAGCGGCCCCTAGTCCATAACTGCTCGCATCACCACTAACCACAGTCTTTTTAGAAGGGCTGTAGAACCCTAACACTGGTGTAGACCCCAGCAAGGACCTGACCTGTACAAAAGATTCTTCCTGTAAAGGGCCCCAGACCCAGGCAGCATCTTTCTTCAACAACTATGTGATAGGGTGTAGTACTGTGAATAAATCTGGAAGGAAACTGCCCACATAATTCACAAGGCCCAATTTTTGTCTCAGCTTGTATACATCAGAAGAACTTTTCAATGGTTCAATGGCAAGGATTTTATCAGGGTCCGGCTTGATGCCATCTCCATTGATGATATGCCCAAAGTAACATAACTCAGATTTTCTAAAATGGCATTTCTCTTTATTTAATTTCAGCCCGGACTCTCTAACGGCCTGCAGCACACAGCTCAATCACTGGTCATGTTCTTCCAATGTAGACCCACACACCAAAATGTCATCCATGACGACTGCCGTGCCCTCGTGGTCCTTTAGGAGGGGATTAACCTTTCTTTGAAAGATTCCAGGAGCAGAGGATATTCCGAAGGGGAGTCTTGCAGAAGCAAAACCAACTTACCGGTGTAATGAAGGTAGTCAGTTTGCGGCACTGCGGATCTAGAGGTTTCTGCCCGAAGCCGGTGGAAGCATCCGGTGTAGAGAAGAACTTTGCCCCAGCCAGTTTCGGAGCTATGTCTTCAAGCGTCGGTAGCACATATCTCTCTCTCTCTTCACTGCCTCATTCAGCCTTTTCAAGTCTACACAGATGCGTACCTTCCCATTTTTCTTCGCAACAGGCACAATGGGGCACACCAGTCAGTCGCATCAACCACTTCTTCGATATCTCCCATATTTTTCATACGCAGAGGTTTCTTCTCCACTTGAGGCATGAGTGGGAACGGAATTCTATGAGGAGTGGTAATGCTGTATGGGACTGCATCACTTGTAAGTGATATACGGACTGGGTTGCAATTCAGTAGGCCCAATTCACCAAACATGTCTTCCGAAATCTCATTCACTCTGGCAACAAGGCCCAAACCACAGGCTGTATTCCTGCTCAATAGGTTGTTAACACACTGACCTCTAATTACATGTACCCACATGGTGAATTTCCTCTGCTTGTACTCACAGCTGGCCACCAGAACTATTGGCTCCCATTACAGCAAGGGTAACACACCAATCTTCGTCTGAACCAGACTGTTCAACAACAAAGGACACTTCTTGACCCTCCTGGTCACTATCCACCTGCATCTCCTTAATGTATTCAGTTTTTCACGCCACTTCAAAATGACCCATTCGGTTACACTTTCTACATCTTTTATCTTTAGCGGTGCATACAACATTCTGATCATGGGTACGGTTACACCACGTGCAGTGAGCTGGCTGCGCCCATCCGCTTCTGGGCCTATCTGTTGCCCTTGGTCTACTGCTCACACTGTGCCCTTCACCTGCAGCTCTCCTGAACTGCTGCACTTCATATACAATACTCTCAGACCTCAGATCAGCACTTTGCTTTTTCACCAGTTCACTCTGGCGGGCCATCCTAATAGCCCCATCTAATGTTAATTCAGCCTCCAACTGTAGCTTCAGGGAGACCTCAGTATCTGCAATTTCTATGAATATTCTGTCTCACAGAATTCACAGAATTCAGCTAGTTCATACAGGCTGCGAACAAATAACTCCACAGATTCTCCCACACGCTGAGCACGTTTGTGAAAACAAGCCCTCTCATGAATCACATTTCTTTTGGGCACAAAGTGAGCACTGAGTTTGTTCATAACTATTTCAAAGTCAAATTCTTCCCCTTCTTGGAAAGTAAAGGAATTGAACAGTGGCTCCTCATCTTTCCCCATACAGTATAAAAGAGAATTAACTTGTACTTCACCACTCTCCTTGTACATCTTGGAAGCAATCCTGAAGCATTGAAACCGCTGATGCCATGTGGGCCAAGCTGCAGGATGAGAGAAATCAAAAGGCTCAGGTGGAGTAAACTTCGACATCGTCATTACTCAGGAAACAGAAGCGCAGGCAAGTACTTCTGACACCATGTCATGAGATGCAGGGCACAGCATAGAAGGTACAACTCTATTTTATTGCAGAGCATAGAAGTATACAGCTTGTACAACACATCTAACTTGGTAACTGCAACATAGACAATAATTGCTATAAGCCACGCCCCCATCTGGTGACGTCACCTCCCACTCTCATCACAGTTATTCCTGTTAACACTGGACTGTGGCTTTTTTTAACTCTGCCTATAAAGTTAGAATTTCATATGAATTTCATGGTTAATGAACGTATATTCTTCGTTTTTATAAGAGACTCTTATATATGTGATTATCTTTGTGCACTTTATTGATTATTATATTGATATTGATTTTGTTTGATACATTTTTCCCCATTGTTGATGCTATACAGGTGATTTACCCTTACTTTCATTTGCGCTTGACATAGTCTCTTTTATTGCTCATATATACAGTATATACAGCATTACAAAGAGCTTTCAGGGACTACTAGTTCTATCGATTTATTTACAGAATTAAGAGATTATTGTAAAATTACAACAAAAAAGTCAAAAAAAAGTTTAAAACAAGATTCATTATCACATTCTTACAAAAAATTTAGCTTTCTAATTGTAAAAAATAAATAAAATCAAAATTTGTTCATTGGCATCTTCTGATCCAGCTAAGACCAAATATGTATAGTTTTGATAATTTTAAGGATCTTTATATGCAGCTATGTTTACCATGCTCTAAAATGAAGCAATGGGGTGACTCTAATTTGGTATAGCAGTGACTCCCACAACACACAACTTGTCAGTTATAAAACACATGGTTGCAAAAGCTTCTCTAGGATCCCCTGCATTTAGAATTAGCAGACAATAATTGGTTTACCTTTGCTTTTGGTGATCAGAAGACCGCTAATTGCACCTGTGCACCACACTTCTAAAAGAAGAATTTTAGAAATATTATGGTGCAGGGCCCATTTGGAATGGCATGACAGCAGCAATTTCCAAAATTGAATCCCAAAACTATATATATTTATGAAGTAGACAAATCAAGGTATTGATATAGGCCCATTTTGGCATGTTTCATACAACCATTTGGCAGTCAGATGTGTGCCAATGAGATCATATAACAAAAATCATTATATTTTTCACAAACTTTGGGTTTCTCACTTAAATTATTTACAAACAGCCTGTGCAGTCATATGACAAATGTTTGCAAAAGCTTCTCTAGGATCCCCATTGTTCAGAATCAGCAGACATTTATGGGTTTAACATTGATTTTGGTTATCTGAAGGCTGATGATTGCACCTGCGCACCACACTTCTGAAAGATGATTTTTATGGCTAAGGGTGCAAAGCCAATTTGGAATGGCATAACATCTGGAATTACCAAAATTGACCCCAAAACTATATATATTTATAAAGAAGACAACCCAAAGTATTGAACTAGGCCCATTTTGGCATATTTCAAGTGACCATTTGGCAGTCAGATGTGTGCCAAATGCGATATTATAATAAATTCATTAACGGTTTACCATTGCTTATGGTGATCAGAAGGCCGCTAATTGCAGCTGCGCACCAAAAGGAGCAGAGCCCATTTGAAATTGAAATAACGGATAACATTCTTAAATTGACCCACAAAAATATATATATTCATGAGGAAGACAACCCAAAGTATTGATTTAGGCCTATTTTGGCATGTGACCAATTGGAAGTCAGGTGTGTGTCAAATGCGATCATATAAAAGTTATTAACTAATTAACAAACTTTCACCGAGATTACGAATTTTGCGTTATTCTTAAAAAGCAGCGTTGAGAGGTCCCAGCGCTGCTTTTTACCTAACGCTGGTATTACGAGTCTGACAGGTACAGGCTCACTGCTCACTTTTCTTCCGCGACTCGAGGCTACCGCAAATCCCCTTACGTCAATTGCGTATCCTATCTTTTTAATGGGATTTGCCTATCGCTGGTATTACAAGTCTTGGAAGAAGTGAGCGGTAGACCCTCTCCTGTCAAGACTTCGACCGCATTTAAAAGTCAGTAGTTAAGAGTTTTATGGGCTAACGCCAGAACATAAAGCTCTTAACTAAAGTGCTACAAAGTACACTAACACCCATAAACTACTTATTAACCCCTAAACCGAGGCCCCCCACATCGTCGCCACCTGCATAATATTATTAACCCCTAATCTGCCAAACGAACATCGGCGCCACCTACATTATACCTATGAACCCCTAATCTGCTGCCCCTAACATCGCCGACACCTACATTATATTTATTAACCCCTAATCTGCCGCCCCCAACGCGACGACGTTGGGGGCATCAGATTAGGGGTTTATAAGTATAATGTAATACCAGCGTTGGCTTAAGGTAGCGTTAGAAAAAAAAGCCTTGTTAGCAGCGCAGCCCTGTTACCGCCAAACTCGTAATCTCGCCATTTGAGTTTCTCACTGACATTATTTACACACAACTTGTGCAGCCATAACACAAATGGTTGTTAAAGCTTCCCTGGGATCCCCTTTGTTCAGCAATAGCAGACGTGTATGAGCATATCATTGATTTGGTAATTAGGCCCCTAATTACACCTGTGAATTCTAGTTCTGAAAGGGGATGTTCAGACATTAGGTTAATGGCTTATTTGTTATTTCAAATTCCAAATAAACTTTAAATATTTTAAGAGTAGACAACCCAAGGTATTGATCTAGGCCCATTTTGGTATATTTCATGCCATCTGCTGTCAGTGAGATAAATGCCAAATACCATAATTTAAAAAAAAAACAAAACTTTTTATTTACAAACTTTAGGTTTCTCAATGAAGTTATTAACACAACACATGTGCATTGATAATTTGAATGATTTTAAAATCTTTTTTTTTTTTTTTAAAGATTTTTATTCATTTTCAAACTTTTGAAAGTAACAATGAGGGACACGCAGGTCCCAGTCGCATACATCAAAAGTAAACATAAATATGCAGATATGAATTGGACCAGAGGTCCCAAGGTAAATAAATAATACAGAAAAAACAATAAGAAAAAGCAAAACAAAATACAGAATGGTCTCCCCTAGTGTAGAGATGACAGTTCACATCAAAATGAATACAAGTGGGGGACAATAACGTAACCAATACAACAATCTTTAAAATCTTTTTAAGCATCCCTTTGTTCATAAATAGCAGACATGTATGATCTTGTCATTGGTTTTGGCAATTAGAAGGCTGCTAATTGCAGCTATGAATCACAGTTCTGAAAGGGAATTTTTAGACACACCATGGCAATGGGTCCAGGGCCATTTAGTATTACAGTTCTGAAAGTGGATTTTTAGAAATGTTTCAGCTAAAGGGAAGGTCGAAAATTACAGCTGTGCATCACAGTTCTAAAATGGGATTTTTTAGATACGTTTTGGGCAAAGGGTCATAGAAGGCTGCTAATATCAGCTGTGCATAAGTTCGATTTTTATGATATTTGGGCAAAGGGTTAATGGTTTATTTGCTAACTGCCTATATTAATATATATGATTTTCAAGCCACTAGTTATCTGTATTTATGGAAAATGTAATAACTAATTAAAATACTAAAATTTGGGGATTGTCAAATTAATTACACATAATTTTTACCAGTATTTTTCAACTGTATGATATATTTTAAGGCAATTTTTATACATAAACCAGGTTTCGATGGGCATGTTATACAGTGAAAATGTGAATCTTTCCTTACTACCCTTTTTTTGCAAACTTTGTAGCATTTTTGGGATCACGGGGGGGATAATACTGGGGAAATGTTGCCAGTAAGTCTCACTATGGTCTCATCAAATGTTGCTATGTAGAGCTATTGCAATTGAACCAAGGTATGTAAATAACTTTAGTATCCATTCACTGAATTGTAGCTCACTATTTAAGTTGGCACTTTAACAGTAGTTGTCCCGGGTACTTGTATGTACCAAATTAACGTTGTGCCAAGCAAGGACCATACACATTAAAAGTCCTGTGTGTGTGTGTGTGTGTGTGTGGGGGGGGTCAAAGCTGGCCAAATGACAACATGGCCGCTAGTACTTCAGTGTTGACTCCTGCATAAAAGCCTTAACGAGGTAATAGGGGGATACACAAGCCGCATAAACAATGGCATACAGTTACACACGGATGGGGCACCAGACTGGAGGTTTAAATCACCACAGATTCTCCATGCATTAAACTGTATGCTACAGCCAAACATAACGGTGGTGCCTACAACTTATGATCAGGACTCAATCCACGCTACCGACTGCAATGCACTAGTTGGAGATTGCAGGACTCCACATCAAAAGCAGTCCCACATTGGATCTTCACTGGATGGGTCAGTAAGTAAGAGAAAATGCTCACAATGGCCTACCCGGCCTCTCACTGCTACATGCATTATGTTCACCATAACAGACATTGATAGACACTCCTCCAATTAACAGACCTTACTCCATAAGCCTGTGCCCTCTAATTTCATTTACAGGATCATAATAGAGACCTATAGCCTCTTCACTACACAATATAATATACACCTATTGCTGCTACAATACCGGTCTCTATTCCTTACCTTTTATCATTTAGCCACTGAGGGCCTACTCTTTAATAGGAACCTAGTGTTGATGAGATCCACTGGCACCTGTAAGTCCTTCCTCATATAATACAGAGTAAAAAGGTTAAATTAGTCAGTGATCAAACCCTGTACTACTTTGATAAACCTATTTCAAGATTATATTCTCCAGTTAAGTCCTCATTTTTACAGCTATACCTCACCCAATCTTACAGGAGATACAGAGGGACATCATACCTCTTTGCTCTGTTTTTTAACTCAAATATCCACAGCAAAGGACATTGTATGTAGGACAGAAGACATGCTACTCTATCCCTTACAATTTTTTCACATACAACCAAAGCTTCAGGGATACATCAGTGCCTCTCTGTCCTCACTCTCTAACTGTATTAAGCAGTGCCAACCAAAATACAATGGCCTCCAGAAGGGTTCCTAAATCTGACAAGGCTACCAAGCTCCTTAACACACATAATGCAAAAATGAGCACCTATTTTAAAGCCATTGAGGCAGCAGCAACAGACATTTCACCTATGCCTTCTTCAGGTACAGAGGAACAAGAAAAAGAATATCCTCCACAAGAGACAGATAACAGCCCCATCATCAAAGCTGATCTTCACCTTTTGCATTTCAAGGAAAATTTTAAAATCTTCATGACCAAAGAGGGGCAGCTGATCAAAGACAGTCTTTCTGAGGTCAAAA
This sequence comes from Bombina bombina, assembly GCF_027579735.1. Classification (NCBI taxonomy): domain Eukaryota; kingdom Metazoa; phylum Chordata; class Amphibia; order Anura; family Bombinatoridae; genus Bombina; species Bombina bombina. The sequence goes on along the minus strand of NC_069499.1, from coordinate 308,465,294 downwards.
GTGTTCTAAATGGCTTGGGCCAACTAGAAGAGCATACAGAGGAAATCTCCAAGGAATCATATTCCATGGCCTTAGCAATACAACAAAATACAGCAATTATTCAACTCCAAACACAGGTTGAAGACTTAGATAATAGGAACTGAATACAAAACCTAAGAATAGGAGGTATCCCTGAAGACATACTTTCTACACAAATACCAGCCTGCCTGCAACATTTATTTGATTTCCTTCTATACACCAAGGACAAAGGCACTATCCCTCTTGAGAGAGCTCACAGAGCGCTTCGCTTGAAGTGACCACAATCTGACATTCCTAGAAATATCATTACAAGGTTCCACAGATTTCAAAGTAAGGAGAAGATATTCTCAGTAGCTAGAAAAAGTTTCCTATAAAATTTGAAGGCAAATAATTCATTATTATTAAGATATTTGCAAACTTAAAGGGACACTGAACCCAAATTTTTTTCTTTTGTGATTCAGATAGAGCATGAAATTTTAATCAACTTTCTAATTTACTCCTATTATCAATTTTCTTCGTTCTCCTGCTATCTTTATTTGAAAAAGAAGGCATCTAAGCTTTTTTTTTTATTCAGAGCTCTGGGCAGCACTTTTTTATTGGTGGATGAATTTATCCACCAATCAGCAAGGACAACCCAGGTTGTTCACCAAAAATGGGCCGGCATCTAAACTCACATTCTTGCATTTTAAATAAAGATACCAAGAGAATGAAGAAAATTTGATAATAGGAGTAAATTAGAAAGTTGCTTAAAATGTGATGCTCTATCTGAATCATGAAAGAAAACAATTGGGTTCAGTGTCCCTTTAAGCCTGGTGACTCTTGCCAAGTGAAAAGAGGTAAGATACCTCACTCTTCATCTAAGAGACCTAGGGATCCCTTATAGATGAGATTTTCTCTTTTTCACTGAGAGATACCAAGGATATCAAAATTGTGACATACCAGACCCCAGATTATATAGAGAAGTTTTGCTCGCAACTGAATATACCTTGACCTTCATTGTCATCGCTATTAGAGAAATCAGGGAACTCCTCTAAGGGCTCGATGATTGAAAGCTCTCTGGGCTGGGGAGATTATTAAAGAATGCTCGCCAGTCCTTCTATTTCCCTTGTGGAATGATCTAAAGCCATTTTTTACCCTGAAAACAGGGTGTCTCGCTAAGGGGCGTATACTGCATTTTCATATGAAATGTGCACAACAAAATTCGTATTTTAAACATTATACAAAACAAATATTTGAATCATTCACACAAAAATAAGCAGGGAAAATTGTATTGTTAAGGTGCATCAAAAATCGTAACAAAATTCTTCACCAAAAATCGTATATTAACAAAAACGTAAAATTAGTATCAAATTTACACAGGAATAAATCACACAGAAATTTGAATTTATAAATACAAAATGCAAAGCGTAATTGTTGTTTTTTCGTAAAATGGGCTGAACATGGGCGTATATGAAAATGTCTCACTAATCCCAGCGTAATTCTATAAAGATTTTCGCACTGCAGATATCACAGTTTTTTCTCGCCAACTAAAAGGTGGCGAGCTTTTGTCAAAACAATACGAACACTTATAACCCCAATAGAAAAATAAATGCATACGAACATATAGGCGAATGTAAGATGCTATAAGCAGAAAGCAGAGTAATGTGAGTTATATTGGCTGCAGGATTTTAATTTTAAAGTGCTCCCCCTGCTCTCTGCTAACTTCGCACTAAGGAGCGAAGTTTCCCTATCCAGCGAGCTCCATTACTTTTAATAGGAGCCATCTCGCAACTCGCAGGGACTGCCCCTTTTTTACGATCATTGCACCGGGGCAGCCCTGCGAGTGTCAGCGAGAAAAAGAAGGTTTGAGCTGGCGAACAATATATCATCGAGCCCTAAGTCTTCTCCTCACAAACTTAAATCACAGTGTCCATTCTGGACAATGGTCTCAATGAAAAGAAGAAATTCTATTGCCCATACAATAACAACACAGCAGACAGAACCTACCTGAACTCTTCAGATATAATATGTGAAGCACCCAGACTTTATCTTCTATTGGTCCCAGAAATACCATCCTGATGTCATTTAAGGAATAACATAATGACGCTTGACACATTTTTTCACTAATGCTCGTATTTTTCAGTCCTATTAACCAAAAGTATAAGCAAAATTGTAATTTTGATCTTCTTTCCCAGGCCATATTACAATTAACATATATCAAAATAGAAGTTCCAGATCCCACTTATTTGGCACCTTTACACATTCCCCCTCCCCCCACCAAATATATATTTTAGACACATCCTCTTAAAGCACATAGAAGAAACAACATTTGTTGTAATTGTTACCTCCTGATCATTTCAAATGTTTTGATATTCCTCATTCGATGATAAGGATAGCTAATGTTGGCCTCTTCCTCTCACTGAGTAAAAAGGCCTTGTTATTCTTATGTTTTTTAAGTTCTTATTCGTTATTATGTATCCAATGTTATTTATGTTTGGCTGATTATTATTTGCTTATTAAGAATAAATAATGCTGAGTAACAGAACTGTTACCCCATGATCCCTGTACACCCTTTTCCCCTTCCTCTGGAGGAGAGGAGACCACAATTCGCCTGGCGAGACTGCTTTGCTGGTAAGAGATACCCTGTTTATACAAATGTCTACACAATAACACAAAAGTAGATAACCGCAGACTTCCAGTGGGTGGCGTTCCAAGATGGCTGCACTCCTCTGAAGCTCTGAGATACCTTGAGAAAGAAAACCCTTAAGCAGTCCGAACCTAGTGCCATCTGCATATCTCTTGACAGCTACCTGTCCGAGAAGCAAGGCGGATAGAGAAAATACAATCTTCTCTCCCACGGAAGTCATATTAAAAGTAAAAAGCCGTTTGGCACAGTGGCGTGTCTTTAAGTGCCACACTGTATATAATAATCTTCACGGAATCATATTTGCAGATCTCTTTCCCGATGGAGACGGACAACTATATTACTGCACAACTACTTGAAACTTTCCTGCCCATGTTGGATCGCTTACTCCTCAGCTTTACAACCTTACAAGAAGTGTTTAAATCAACCGGAGGGGCCCGCCTTAAGGACTGTGACTCTGTGAATGAGCGATTTTGCTTCCCAGTGCGAGACCCACAACATTTACCCGCCACAAATCTACAAAGATCAGCTGCAGCTGTCGACCCAGCAATCCTTATCTCAGACTTGGCTGTGGGACCTCTGTCTCGCAACACGGAACAGGCCCTACACTCATTGCACTTACCTGCTAGGGATGCTATGGGACCAGAGAGGCTCTGTGAAGCCTGCATATTAGGCACTCAAATGGTGGATCCAACTTTGGGCACTGAGAGACAGGGCAGGGAATCGTTAACTGTACCTGAACCGTGGCAGGATTTATCCACTGCAAATGCTATGAACTTAGACCCTGAAACCGATGGCGGTTCCTCGGATGCATGGCGGCTCGTAAGTCTTGGCCCGCGGTGGGCCCTTCCCGACACACCACTTGGAACCCCTGCATTTACAAGAGACGCTGCAATGTTTTCCCACCAGCGCTTGCAGCTGTCGGGTGGACTATCTCTCCCGCACTGTCTCGCACATAGAGCAAACTGGCTGCTTGTTTGTTGCCCCTCTGATCTGCCACGGGACACTACTGCCCTGCAAGCCTCGGAGCTACTCTCGGAATGGGACAATTGCCCTCTTGGTATGCTCATGTCCGTGACTTTCACTGTGAAGCAGCCCCCTTCCCCCCGCAAAAAAGCTGCTATCGTCTGGGACAGAGACCTCGGGTCGAATCCCGGACTGGAGTCGGGTAATCTGTTTTTTGCCTGTGACCCAGCCGACTGTGTACCAGGACAACCTTAAGAGCTAACTCCCATTTTATACAAATGTAGTATATTTGAACACCGACATATGCTTGAACTCCATCAAATATGTTAACTTGTGGGTTAGCAGCTTCTATGTTTCCTGATTTATTTTAGTTTTTCTTAGCCTGGCTAAGTTATGTGTGTGGGTGTTACTGTTCTATTTAGTTTTAACTGTGTTAATATTGTCATTATTTACTTATTGTTTAGTTTTATTTTAACCCCCTAGGGGAGGCTGTGGGTAAAGCAACGAGAGATTTATAACCTGACATGCTAAATTTTGAAACCATCTGGGTGGTATCCTGGGTAGATTAGAATGTTAAAGCACATTGCATAAGCAGCGCTCTTGATTATATAAGCACACTATTCATCCTGCAATTACTTCTAAGAGAACACTACGAATATCAGTACCCTTAACTTTGAGCAGCTTTTCACTATTGTGCAACTATATAACAAGTAACTATGTTCCCACACTCAGGATATCACACCTCCCTATGTACATATTTTAAATAGCAAAAACCCTTGTTCTTGCAACCTGAAAATTGAATATCAATCTGAGCCCCAAGGTATCTCTCATAATGGCCAGGAAATCTACTCATTTTAAAGGACCAGTCAACACAGTAGATTTGCATAATCAACAAATGCAAGATAACAAAACAATGCAATAGCACTTAGTCTGAACTTCAAATGAGTAGTAGATTTTTTTCTGACAATTTTAAAAGTTATGTCTTTTTCCACTCCCCCTGTACCATGTGACAGCCATCAGCCATTCACAAATGCATACACGTACCATGTGACAGCCATCAGCCATTCACTAATGCGTACACACTTATTCTTGCACATGCTCAGTAGGAGCTGGTGACTCAAAAAGTTTAAATATAAAAAGACTGTGCACATTTAGTTAAAGGAAGTAAATTGGAAAGTTGTTTAAAATAGCATGCTCTATCTGAATAATGAAAGTTTAATTTTGATTGAGTGTTCCTTTAAATACATCTGTCATTATGTTAACCAGCCTAATAACCCTAGTTTCATGCTAACAACATAGAAGACGTCATAATACTGCGTAGATCAGCTGTATGCAATGCTACTTGGCAGCCCAATCTGCTATCCTCCTTTAGGAAATCTTCTGTAATTGCTGTTGGAGGAACCGCTTGGTCGTACTGCCAACCATGTCAGGCCTCATAATAGTACCATCAATAAGACTGTTTAATCTGTGCGTATCTGCTTGGTATGCTTGTGGATGTGGACACGGTTGGTATATCTAGGAAGGCTCACACGTACATAACACTCCGGATCTTCACGTATATCTCATCTTGTAATACCTCTTGCTTTTAGGGAGTGAACAAAGGGAAAACTTTTATTTTTTAGCTTTGCTTTTCCTGTCCTATTTATAATTTTATAATTTCATAATTTTATTCTGTGCAGTTACTGGCTTGAGGCTGTCAATCTGAGCCTCCTTGTTTCTCCCACCATAGCCAAGATACTGTTAATGCTGAACACATCGGCTATTTAGATTACAATGCAAAGCATTATAAAATCTGCTTGGCTGTGTCTTGCTTGTATTGACGCTTAATGCCTCCTCCCAGCTCCATGGAAGCAACTTGATTTAAGGCCGAAGATCTATGACAAAATTAGTGTAACATTTTTAGTACTGGCTAATGACTTGCTTAGCACCTTAATATATTATCCCACGCTGCTAGTAACTCTATTGCTAATATAGTTTGGGGCACTGTACATTGTGATGTGACTCCCATCATCTTTGGGGGGGGACTATCTATCTATCTATTTTATTTTTTTTTGTTTGGGTTTGACTGTTTGAACTTGTTTGCTTGTTTGGTTTGTGTGTCTGTATTTTAGGCTAGATTAGAATACAAAAATAAAACCCCAACATCGTGGTACAAATGAATACATATATTACAACATTCTCTAACTCATATAAAGCTTTTCTAGACTTCAATACAAACATGAGCACATGAGAAATATGCTACCATATTTGATAAAATTGTGTTGTTGCACGTTGTTATATCATAGTGACCTATCAATTGTATAGTACCTTTCCGCACCCTGCGTGGTGTATTATTGATTTGTGTTTTACCACTGTACCATTTGTTGGTTATAAATAAAGGTTTCGGGGTGGTGGGGTGGGAGAGGGAGTTGGGGTAGGATAGGTAGAGTTCTGTTAGGGCTATGAGGGAGGGACTTGGGAAGGGTTTTGAAATAGAAAATATGAGAGTTAACTATGTGTGAGAAATACTTTTATCATTTGTAATTGACAAACATTGGAGTAATTGTTATGTTGAGAGACTTTTAAAAGACACTATTCCCAACTGTGTTTGGGATGGACTTTTTGTGAATCTGATGTAAATGTTGCTTTTCACCTATGTTACTCTCAATAAAAAGAATTAAAAAAAAAAGTAGATAACCGCACTGCACATTCTTTCACAAAATATTAAAGGCCTTATCTCCCCCATGAAAAGGTCAATAGCATTTAGATGGTTTGCTAAACAAAAAGATTCTATAATTTTTGTACAGGAGACACACTTCTCCAGGGATGCTGAACCAAAGTTCATGTCGAATATTTTTCCATTAGGGTATTTTCATTCTTCTATTAAAAAGAAAAACAGTGTAGGAATTCTATTTCATAAATAAATTATATTTCAATTATTACATAAGATACTAGATGCTGAGGGCAGAATACGGATTTTAGTGGGGCTGATATTTAATTGTCCTTCACGTTAGTGAATGTTTATGCCCCAAATTCTTCAGAAAAAATCTCTCCCTACTTATAGAACACAGGAAAGGCTCACTGATCATTGGGAGAGATTTTAAGTTGGTAACGGATCCTAGTATCGACTCCTCCTCCACAAGGCCAATTCCAACATCCAGACCACCCAAAATAAGGCTAGATTACAATTGGAGCGCTAAATTATCTTGCACCTGCAAACGGCAAATTTAAATAACCAGCCATTACAAGTGGCTAGTTATTGCTACCGTGAGATCTCTGGTTAATTTTCTAAATGTCCCCAAATGCCATCAAAATACAGTGGATTGTATTTTTTTAAAAAATAAATGTCTAAATTTTGAGTTTTGTGTTATGAGTGAAAAAGCCTCATAACGCTGCTTTTTCACTACTGCTGCTATTACGAGTCTTGTAGGTATAGGTGTACCGCACACTTTATTGGCTGTCACGCAACGTAACTACCGCACCTTTTAAAAAGTCCTTTTTCAATGGGACTTCCATAGCGCCGGTATTATGAGTTTGCCTGTCCAGCCAAAAAAGGAGCGGTACAGCCCATAACTACAAGATCCGTAGCCGTAAACTGAAAGTCAGTAGTTATGGGTTTTACGTTACAAAGCTGTAGCATAAAACTCATAACTAAAGTGTTACAAAGTACACTAACACCCATAAACTACATATTAACCCCTAAACCGAGGCCCTCCCACATCACAAACACTAAAATAAAATTATTAACCCCTAATCTGCCGCTCCGGACATCGCCGCCACTATAATAAACATATTAACCCCTAAACCACCGTACTCCCCCATCACAAATACTAGTTAAATATTATTTACCCCTAATCTGCTGCCCCCAATGTCGTTGTCACCTAGTTAAAATAACTACAAATTTACCTGTAAAATAAAACCTAACCTGAGTTACACTAACACCTAACATTACACTAAAATTAAATACATTACATTAATTAAATATACTTAAATAAATTACAAAAAAAAATAAACACTACATTACACAAAATAAAAAGAAATGATCAAATATTTAAACTAATTACACCTAATCTAATAGTCCTACCAAAATAAAAAAGCCCCCCAAAATAAAAAAAACCCTAGCCTACACTAAACTGCCAATAGCCCTTAAAAGGGCCTTTTGCGGGGCATTGCCCCAAAGAAATCAGCTCTTTTACCTGTAAAAAAAAATACAAACACCCCCCAATAGTAAAACCCACCACCCACACAACCAACCCCCCCAAATAAAATCCTTTCTAAAAAACCTAAGCTCCCCATTGCCCTGAAAAGGGCATTTGGATGGGCATTGCCCTTAAAAGGGCATTTAGCTCTTTTTCGTTGGCCAAACCCCTAATCTAAAAATAAAACCCACCAATAAAACCTTAATAAAACCTAACACTAACCCCCGAAGATCCACTTACAGTTTTTGAAGACCGTACATCCATCCTCATCCAGCCGGGAGAAGTCAATAGGATTTTTTACCCTTTAATTCCGATTGGCTGATAGAATTCTATCAGCCAATCGGAATTCAAGGGATGCCATCTTGGATGACGTCATTTAAAGGAAACTTCATTCTTCAAGATCCAGCGAAAGAAGAGGATGCTCCGCGCCGGATGTCTTGAAGATAGAGCCGCTCCGCGTCAGAAGGATGAAGATAGAAGATGCCAGCTTTGTTGAAGACTTCTGCCTGTTTGGATGAAGACTTCCCCCGGCTGGATGAGGATGGATGTCCAGTCTTCAAAAATTGTAAATGAATCTTCGGGGGATAGTGTTACGTTTTAATAAGGGTTTATTGGTGGGTTTTATTTTTAGATTAGATGTTTGGGCAACGAAAAAGAGCTAAATGCCCTTTTAAGGGCAATGCCCATCCAAATGCCCTTTTCAGGGCAATGGGAAGCTTAGGTTTTTTAGATAGGATTTTATTTGGGGGGTTTGGTTGTGTGGGTGATGGGTTTTACTGTTGGGGGGTTGTTTGTATTTTTTTTTAGAGGTAAAATTAGCTGATTTCTTTGGGGCAATGCCCCGCAAAAGGCCCTTTTAAGGGCTATTGGCAATTTAGTGTATGCTAGGGTTTTTTTTATTTTGGGGGGGCTTTTTTATTTTGATAGGACTATTAGATTAGGTGTAATTAGTTTAAATATTTGATCATTTCTTTTTTATTTTGTGTAATTTAGTATTTAATTTTTTGATAATTTAGTTAATTGTATTTAATTAATGTAATTTATTTAATTTTAGTGTAATGTTAGGTGTTAGTGTAACTCAGGTTAGGTTTTATTTTACAGGTAAATGTATAGTTATTTTAACTAGGTAGTTAGTAAATAGTTAATAACTATTTACTAACTAGTCTACCTAGTTAAAATAAATACAAACTTAGCTGTGAAAAAAAAATAAAACCTAAGATAGCTACAATGTAACTATTAGTTATTTGTAGCTAGCTTAGGGTTTATTTTATAGGTAAGTATTTAGTTTTAAATAGGAATTATTTAGGTAATAATTGTAAGTTTTATTTAGATTTATTTTAATTATATTAAAGTTAGGGGTGTAAGGATTAGGGTTAGACTTAGGGTTAGGGTTAAGTTTAGGGGTTAATATATTTATTTAGTGTTAGTGATGTGGGAGGCCAGATGTTTAGGGGTTAATAACTTTAGTATAGTGGCGGTGGCGACGTTGGGGGCGGCAGATTAGGGGTTAATAAGTGTAGGTAGGTGGCGGCGATGTCGGGGGGGGGCAGATTAGGGGTTAATAACTGTAATGTAAGTGGCGGCGATGTTAGGAGTGGCAGATTAGGGGTTAAAAAGTGTAATGTAGGTGGCGGCGATGTCGGGGCGGCAGATTAGGGGTGTTTAGTTTCGGGGTTTATGTTAGGGTGTTTAAACATAAATTTCCTTTCCCCATAGGAATCAATGGGGCTGCGTTACGGAGCTTTACGCTCCTTTATTGCAGGTGTTAGGCTTTTTTTTAGCAGGCTCTCCCCATTGATGTCTATGGGGAAATCGTGCACGAGCACATAAAACCTGCACAAAGCAGCGCTGGTATTTGTGTGCGGTATGGAGCTCAACGCTGCTATATTGCCCGCAAACGCTGGTTTTTGGAAAATCTGTAATAGCAGCGCTATTAAAGGTGAGCGGTGGAAATAACTTGCAAGTTATTACTTAGCTGCTCATAACGCAAACCTCGTAATCTGGCCATATGATAGCAGCATCTTTATTTTTTTTTAAAAATAACTGCACTAGGCAGTATTTTGGGGGTAAAGTTGGCGGGAGGGGGTGTTAGAAAAAAAAACGGCACTGAAAAGTGTCTTTACATTGCAGTCTATGGGAACTGTGTTTTCCCAGTAAATATATATGTATATGATTATATACATATATATGTATGTGTTAATATGTGTATATATATATGTACTGTATATAAGCATATACATATATATTTCCAATTTGTTGCAATCACTGCGCTACTTAACTCCTTCGCTGCGCAAAGTTCTCATGCTGTGAGAGCTTGTGTTTGCATTGATGACAACTTGTAATACTAGCGCACATTAGCGTGCACTGGTATTACACAGTGGAGCACAAAAGTGATTTCACTAAAGCGAATATTTAGCGCTCCTCTTGTAATTCGGCCTATAATTTGTTATCTTCTTAGACAGCTAGGGATAGTAGTAATATGCAGAATACAATATCCCACCCAGCGAAATTACACATTTTACTAAAACTCATGGTCCCAGTATTCTTGCATTGATTATCTCTTCATAGATCAAATGAATTTACAACTAGTCAAACACTCAGACATAGGCCAACACTATGGTCTGATCATGCATCAATTTCCATTACATTTGAATGGCTGAATTGTCCAATAATACCCTATGCATGGAAATTTGCTGAAACCTTACTTCATCACCCACTAACATCCCAATGCTCTCCCAGATATATCACCCCTCATCCTCTGGGAGGCCCATAAGGCTGTTGTCAAAGGTAAATGCAAAAACCAAAAAGCTACATTAAGAAAAGCCTATGAAAAATCTGTGCTGACTTTGACCAACAGTATTAATACTCTTGAACGACAACACAAAACTGATCCCAGAAACTCAACCACCAACACCTTCCTTCCTTCTCTCTGTTAGAAGAAAATGAATCTCCCTTTTGGACAAAGAAGCTCAAATGAAAGCTCTTTATTAAAAAAATGTTTTTTTGTTAAGGTAACCAGGCAAACACTCTCCTAGCAAGGGCTCTTTAGGCCAAAACAACCAAATCCCACATTTACAACTAGATGGTTTATTTGTACATGATAGTAGTGATATAGCTGATATAGCTGACCAATTCAGTAAATACTATAAACATCTTTATAAACTCCCAGAGGATACATCCTCCTCACATATCAGTCAGATGAAAGAATATATTCAAGGGACGAAATTAAGTAAACTTCCCAAAAGAGAACCTTAGACTACCCGATTACTATTTCTGAAATTGTTTCTATCATTAAAGACCTTCCATCAGAGAAAAGCCCGTGATCAACAGCTTCACCAATGCCTATTACAAAAAGTTCAAAGACCAATTAGCACCTCATTTGCTCTCTTTATTTAAAACTATAGGCGAGGGCGATATACTATCACCGATGATGCAAGACACACATATTTAAATTATTTTAAAGCCACATAAGCTCTCTGAGGATCCAGGAAGCTATAGACCCATCTCACTCCTGAATTCTGACCTTAACATTTTAGGGAAAATACTATCTAAATGCATACATTTGGTTCTTACAGACTTGATCCACACCAACCAAGTGGGCTTTGTTCCGCATTTGGAGGTGAGAGACAATACCATCCGGGCCCTTGCCCTGATAGCTCACGCTAAATTCTGCAACCTAAAATCGTTTTTTCTCGCTACCGATGCAGAGAAAGCATTTGACCACATTAACTGGAAATTCCTTGTATTAACCCTGGAAGCCTATGGGTTTGGAGATACAATAATCTGATGTATCCTTAGTTTATAGCTGTCCCCTTAATAGTAATTAGTAAAAGCTAATGGCACACTATCAGCCTCTTTCAATATCAATAATGGTACCTGACAGTGTCAGGGCTGCCCCTTATCTCCTTTATTATTTTTTTATCTATGGATTTGCTAGCCTCATATATAAGAACAAATCAAAACATTAAGGGTATAACAGTGGGACCCCATGACTTTAAAATTGCCTTGTATGCAGATGACATACTATTTACAATCACATCACCTGAAAGTTCAATAACAGAGATTGTCAGGGAGTTTGCCTCCTTTCGCAAATTCTCAAATTTTCCATAAATATGCTGAAATTAGAAATATTAAAAACAGAATTAAAAACAGAATTTGACCAACTACATACAATTTGTTTATTACGCCTTCAAAAGGATGTAATCAAATACTTAGGCATTTACATCTCTCCTAACACCAAATCACTTTTGAGAGGAATTATGCTTACTTATTTCATAACATTAAAAAACACCTAAAAGAATGGGTTGTTAACCTTACCAAGATTTTTATATATACTACAAGCCCTTCCGATTAATCTGCTGAAATGGTATATACATCAACTACAGATGGCAATTAACTCATATGTGGGGGAAAGTAAAGCACACAGGGGGACTGGGTCTTCCAAATGTGTAAGACTACTACAATGCTGTACTAGATTGGCAGCTATCTGAGGGTACTAAAGCTTGGGTCTCATTAGACTCACACATTTTAAAAGCTCTCAGTGTTGGTGCTCTCTGCTGGGTACCAAAAGAACTAAGGCCCCCACAATGTTTACATTTAGAAATACACAGACCTCTTTTTCATTCATGGGACCAGATTGTAAATTCAGGTTGCAATATCTCATCCACCCACCCTCCACTGTTTCCATTACCCCTAAATGCAGAAATGTTAGGTGGGTTAGATAAAGGATACAAGCGAATGCAAGAGTGAGACCATACTACCCCACTAGTTAATTTCTTTGAAGGAGGCAAGTTAATTGAAAGAGAGTGATTACATGACCTTAGTAGAGAGACTTTTACCAACTGGCTTAAATACACCCATATATTACACTTTATTACTACTTGTCCACATAAATCGGATCTCCTCAGACCCTTAACCCTGGTTGAATCATTATGCCTGAATGAAATAGCTATCAAGAACCCTCTTTCCTTATTGTGAAAGCTTTTACAAGCTTTAGGAAATGCAACTTTACCTGACTACGCTATCAGATGGCATAGGGACCTAGAAGTACACTTAGAAAGGAAAACATGGGATAGAATCTTTAAACTAACCTGCAAGTCCTTGATCTCCCCTCAAATTCTAGAGCTTAACTATAACGTCCTCCTCCGATGGTATTTGACTCCGACTTAGCTGAACAATATTTATCAAATGGCCTCTAGAGGGTGCTTGAGAGGCTGTGAAGAGAATGGCAGTTTGATTCATATGTGGTGGCACTGTAATAAAATACAACCATTATGGCACACAGTAGAATCCCACTTCCGATCGCTGTTGAATAACGACTTCTCCTTATCCCCTAAAATAACATTGCTAAATGATCTACCAAACATCCCCTGAAAAATTAGAATAAACTTACTATAGATAGGGATAAATACAGCCAAATCACTAATAGCACGCCATTGGAAGACAGCTTTATCCCCTTCAGAATGGATGTGGACAGAAAGAGTAGCGGAATTGTTAACCTTAGAGGAATACGAACATCTAAAACATAATAAAAACACCTCCTTTACAGAAACCAAGTTCCTCTGGGAAATTCACATACATTCATACACTCACTCCACACCCCTCCAAACCCACATTTAAAACCAATCAGTCTCCAACATATTAACAACACAACAGTGCTCATCAGAACACTGAGTACGTGGTCTTCTCCTCCCTATTCCTCCATACCCTTATTCTTTCCCCTCCTCTATGCTTTTTCCCTTACCACTTTTTGATTTTATTAATTTATTTATTTTTCTTAAATTCTGGTACACTCAACAAAGTAATTTCATAAATAGAAATCTACGTGATAATATAGCCACATTACATGGTCCATTTGGATACAGAAGACTTGAGGAGCTAAATAGATGAACATGTACAACTTACATTGATACTCCTTAAATATTATGTGAACATTTCTTTTATTATTTCTGTTATTATTTTGTTAATTTATGTTTTATAATCAATAAAATTTCAATAAAAAAAGTCCAATTAGAATATACAGTATATTATAAAACAAAAATAGGGGGAGAAAAAGTATTGAGGCTGGTCACCTTAAACCTAGAAGTACACCATATAGTAAAGATAGAATCAAAGGTGATAGACCTGTGTACTCCCCAGCTGTTACCTGGCTGAGTTGTACAACTTAAGCTGCTGGTGAGTATTCCATCAATGCCATCCTTTCAATGAGGATCTCCAGTCATTGGGAAAATAACAGCGGTCCACTTGCTCCATTTAGTGTCACACCAGTGTTGTGCAGCGGTTGGCCAGTCTGGGTGACAAAATCTCCCTGGGACTCAGAGATACCTGTAAATCTCCGAACAAATTTCAGAACCATAAAAGTCCAGGAAAAGATGGGGATAAATTGTAATAAAGTAATATTTAACTTATAAACAATTTAAGGCCAGACCTCTCATTAATGCCATTTGGATTACCTGTATTAAGTGTGAAAATACAAAATACTTATTTTGTAAGAAGTAAGGCTGTTCTATCTCTTCCTTTAGGATCCAAAGGCACATGATCTATGGCTGAAACCTGAACATTGATTCTGTGTTTTGCAAAATGCTTTGCTACCGGAAGTTTTGGGGGTCAGCTGGGAAACATAGTAAATGCTCCCTGATGTGATCTTCCAGCATTCTTATTGTACACCCAACATATTGTTCCTCAAACTTTGTGCAGGTAAGTAGGTAAACAACATGTGTAGTAAGTTAGATGATATTTAATGTTGTACTCTTGTTCTGTTACTCAGGGGCAGAATTTGTCTCATATAGTGGCATAATGACATGCCTTACATTATCTTGAGTTGCAGTTAAAAAGAACTTTTCTGGGATCAAGCCACATTGGAGGTCTGGATCTATTTACGCTGAAGTCCCTAGTTAATCTATTTCCAATGGTTTGGGCTCTGGTGGACACAAATCTTACATTTTGAATCACCTCTTCATCTATTAGACGGTCTTCATCTAATATAGGAAGATATTTCCTGATAATAGAACACATTTTTATTTACTGAGTTCTGTAGTTTGTACTAAAGCAAACTCTGTTTGATCACATACTTTGATCTTTGATCACTTAGGCCTAGATTTGGAGTTCGGCGGTAAAAGGTCTGTTAACGCTCCGCGGGCTTTTTTCTGGCCGCACCATAAAATTAACTCTGGTATCGAGAGTTCAAACAAATGCTGCGTTAGGCTCCAAAAAAGGAGCGTAGAGCATTTTTACCGCAAATGCAACTCTCGATACCAGAGTTGCTTACGGACGCGGCCGGCCTCAAAAACGTGCTCGTGCACGATTCTCCCATAGGAAACAATGGGGCTGTTTGAGCTGTAAAAAAACCTAACACCTGCAAAAAAGCAGCGTTCAGCTCCTAACGCAGCCCCATTGTTTCCTATGGGGAAACACTTCCTACGTCTGCACCTAACACTCTAACATGTACCCCGAGTCTAAACACCCCTAACCTTACACTTATTAACCCCTAATCTGCCGCCCCCGCTATCGCTGACCCCTGCATATTTTTTTTAACCCCTAATCTGCCGCTCCATAAACCGCCGCAACCTACGTTATCCCTATGTACCCCTAATCTGCTACCCCTAACACCGCCGACCCCTATATTATATTTATTAACCCCTAACCTGCCCCCCACAACGTCGCCGACACCTGCCTACACTTATTAACCCCTAATCTGCCGAGCGGACCTGAGCGCTACTATAATAAAGTTATTAACCCCTAATCCGCCTCACTAACCCTATCATAAATAGTATTAACCCCTAATCTGCCCTCCCTAACATCGCCGACACCTAACTTCAATTATTAACCCCTAATCTTCCGATCGGAGCTCACCGCTATTCTAATAAATGGATTAACCCCTAAAGCTAAGTCTAACCCTAACACTAACACACCCCTAAGTTAAATATAATATTTATCTAACGAAATAAATTAACTCTTATTAAATAACTTATTCCTATTTAAAGCTAAATACTTACCTGTAAAATAAATCCTAATATAGCTACAATATAAATTATAATTATATTATAGCTATTTTAGGATTAATATTTATTTTACAGGCAACTTTGTAATTATTTTAACCAGGTACAATAGCTATTAAATAGTTAAGAACTATTTAATAGTTACCTAGTTAAAATAATAACAAATTTACCTGTAAAATAAATCCTAACCTAAGTTATAATTAAACCTAACACTACCCTATCAATAAAATAATTAAATAAACTACCTACAACTACCTACAATTAACCTAACACTACACTATCAATAAATTAATTAAACACAATTCCTACAAATAAATACAATTAAATAAACTAGCTAAAGTACAAAAAATAAAAAAGAACTAAGTTACAGAAAATAAAAAAATATTTACAAACATAAGAAAAATATTACAACAATTTTAAACTAATTACACCTACTCTAAGCCACCTAATAAAATAACAAAGCCCCCCAAAATAAAAAATTCCCTACCCTATTCTAAATTAAAAAAGTTACAAGCTCTTTTACCTTACCAGCCCTGAACAGGGCCCTTTGCGGGGCATGCCCCAAGAATTTCAGCTCTTTTGCCTGTAAAAAAAAACATACAATACCCCCCCCCCCCAACATTACAACCCACCACCCACATACCCCTAATCTAACCCAAACCCCCCTTAAATAAACCTAACACTAATCCCCTGAAGATCTTCCTACCTTGTCTTCACCATCCAGGTATCACCGATCCGTCCTGGCTCCAAGATCTTCATCCAACCCAAGCGGGGGTTGGCGATCCATAATCCGGTCCAGAAGAGGCTCCAAAGTCTTCCTCCTATCCGGCAAGAAGAGGACATCCGGACCGGCAAACATCTTCTCCAAGCGGCATCTTCGATCTTCTTCCATCCGGAGCGAAGCGGCAGGATCCTGAAGACCTCCAGCGCGGAAGATCCATCCGGACCGACGACTGAACGACGAATGACTGTTCCTTTAAGGGACGTCATCCAAGATGGCGTCCCTCGAATTCCGATTGGCTAATAGGATTCTATCAGCCAATCGGAATTAAGGTAGGAATTTTCTGGAAGACTTTGGAGCCTCTTCTGGACCGGATTATGGATCGCCAACCCCCGCTTGGGTTGGATGAAGATCTTGGAGCCAGGACGGATCGGTGATACCTGGATGGTGAAGACAAGGTAGGAAGATCTTCAGGGGATTAGTGTTAGGTTTATTTAAGGGGGGTTTGGGTTAGATTAGGGGTATGTGGGTGGTGGGTTGTAATGTTGGGGGGGGGGTATTGTATGTTTTTTTTTACAGGCAAAAGAGCTGAAATTCTTGGGGCATGCCCCGCAAAGGGCCCTGTTCAGGGCTGGTAAGGTAAAAGAGCTTGTAACTTTTTTAATTTAGAATAGGGTAGGGAATTTTTTATTTTGGGGGGCTTTGTTATTTTATTAGGGGGCTTAGAGTAGGTGTAATTAGTTTAAAATTGTTGTAATATTTTTCTTATGTTTGTAAATATTTTTTTATTTTCTGTAACTTAGTTCTTTTTTATTTTTTGTACTTTAGCTAGTTTATTTAATTGTATTTATTTGTAGGAATTGTGTTTAATTAATTTATTGATAGTGTAGTGTTAGGTTAATTGTAGGTAATTGTAGGTAGTTTATTTAATTATTTTATTGATAGGGTAGTGTTAGGTTTAATTATAACTTAGGTTAGGATTTATTTTACAGGTAAATTTGTTATTATTTTAACTAGGTAACTATTAAATAGTTCTTAACTATTTAATAGCTATTGTACCTGGTTAAAATAATTACAAAGTTGCCTGTAAAATAAATATTAATCCTAAAATAGCTATAATATAATTATAATTTATATTGTAGCTATATTAGGATTTATTTTACAGGTAAGTATTTAGCTTTAAATAGGAATAAGTTATTTAATAAGAGTTAATTTATTTCGTTAGATGTAAATTATATTTAACTTAGGGGGGTGTTAGTGTTAGGGTTAGACTTAGCTTTAGGGGTTAATCCATTTATTAGAATAGCGGTGAGCTCCGGTCGGCAGATTAGGGGTTAATAATTGAAGTTAGGTGTCGGCGATGTTAGGGAGGGCAGATTAGGGGTTAATACTATTTATGATAGGGTTAGTGAGGCGGGTTAGGGGTTAATAACTTTATTATAGTAGCGCTCAGGTCCGCTCGGCAGATTAGGAGTTAATAAGTGTAGGCAGGTGTCGGCGACGTTGTGGGGGGCAGATTAGGGGTTAATAAATATAATATAGGGGTCGGCGGTGTTAGGGGTAGCAGATTAGGGGTACATAGGGATAACGTAGGTGGCGGCGCTTTGCGGTCGGAAGATTAGGGGTTAATTATTTTAAGTAGCTGGCGGCGACGTTGTGGGGGGCAGGTTAGGGGTTAATAAATATAATACAGGGGTCGGCGGGGTTAGGGGCAGCAGATTAGGGGTACATAAATATAACGTAGGTGGCGGTCGGCAGATTAGGGGTTAAAAATTTTAATCGAGTGTCGGAGATGTGGGGGGGCCTCGGTTTAGGGGTACATAGGTAGTTTATGGGTGTTAGTGTACTTTAGGGTACAGTAGTTAAGAGCTTTATAAACCGGCGTTAGCCAGAAAGCTCTTAACTCCTGCTATTTTCAGGCGGCTGGAATTTTGTCGTTAGAGCTCTAACGCTCACTTCAGAAACGACTCTAAATACCAGCGTTAGAAAGATCCCATTGAAAAGATAGGCTACGCAAATGGCGTAGGGGGATCTGCGGTATGGAAAAGTCACGGCTGAAAAGTGAGCGTTAGACCCTTTAATCACTGACTCCAAATACCAGCGGGCGGCCAAAACCAGCGTTAGGAGCCTCTAACGCTGGTTTTGACGGCTACCGCCGAACTCCAAATCTAGGCCAAAGTTTGTCATTTTTTTTAATTTTATTTATTTACTTTATTCCTCACTACACATCACCAGTTTGTATCACAATCTCACTTTCATAGGATCACACATATACTATTAACATTCATCGTATACATCATATGTCACACTTTTTTTGACATTCCACAATATATATATTTTTTTGGTTGTTGTCCTGTGTCTGTTTTTTAAGTGTTTGTGGATACAATGGTTTTACATATGTTCAAGGAATAAAAGCTACATTTTAATGTATCTCCATTGTTTCCTAGACTTTTTTGGTTCACTATGGTCTCTTACCAAAGGTTTTGGGGTATTTCTGTATTTTCATATAAAAAGCTTGCAATCGCCTTTATTTGGTAATTTAGGAAAGAGAGCATTTTATAAATGCAGAGGATTTTGTACAAAATGTAAGAATTAAAAAGTATTATATGGACAGGAAGGTTTTTATACCAGATTTTAGTTTTTCTTGCAGCAAGATACAGCTTCATTATCTGGTCAGAGAGGTCTACTCCACCCTTGTTGTATAAACTGTTTTTTTCTGCTGTCAATTTCACTACTGGTAGTAACTGCCTTGATTCCCTCATTATTAAATTGTTAACGTTTATACAGCTTTTCTGTCACTAAATTTGACTGCTAGGAGTTCTTCACTCCGAAATGCTGCTATTTCTCCTGCCTTTGCTTCTTTGAAACTAATTGCTGTGGGAAACCTTTACATATTTTTCGAATTGATCCACAGGCTACAGTGTCAAAACAAAATAACATTTTAAAAAGGGGTATCTAGTTTAATAATTGTCAACATAAAGATAGTACCCATGTCCTAACAAGGAATGAATGAGGTCCCAGACAATTTTCTCACTTTTTGTATGGAAAGGTGGGCAGCCAGGTGTTTCTAGTTGGCAGGCTTTCCCTTCATATCCTCTAAAATGTTGTATGTAGCCTGTGGAACTCTCAAACAGTTTATAAAATTTAATATCATAACTTGCTCTTTTGGAGAGGATATATTGCTTGAATTTTAATCTACCTTTATAAAGCATTAGAGTCTTGTCAATACAAATATTTTTAGATAGGGTATACACTTTGGCAAATAATTTGTTAATATAATCAATTAGATAATTTTATATAATCTGTCATAATTTGTGTCAATAAAAGGCAGGGCTAGTGTGCTATCTGTAAAGTGGAGGAAACTGTTTAAGATTTCATCGTCTAAGCAATCAGTACTTTTTCTGTAGTGTAGGGACCCCCTACAATCAATATTTTTATTTTTTTCTGTAGTATAGTGATTCCCCCTCATTCTCCCCATGTCCCCCCTCTAAGTGATCGCAATATGTCTGTAGCATATATACCCATCCCTCCTTCCCTCTTCAAAACTTATTTTCCATAGTGTAGGGTCCCGCCCCTCCCCCTCTGGACTAACCACTCGCCTACTGTCTTCCCTCCACCCTTCAACAACCTATGATAGTTACAGACATTGACACAGACAGTGTCACTGTCTTTAACAATCTAGCAATCTTGCTTAAGATGCCCGAAACCCACAAACAGCAAGACTGCTTGGGCTTCTAACATGTCCAACGTAGATCTACATTATGAGGTATGCCGGGCTTTGCACTCTAGCAGCCCATTTATAACTGTCCCTCATTGGCCTCAGCAGAGAGGGAAACGATGGATAAAACACATTGCTTTATGGGCACTTTACACTTATTTTTTCAATATTTAAACAACCAATATAACTTTGCATTTTATTATATATATATATATATATATATATATATATATATATATATATATATATATATATATATATATAAGGGCATGTCTGAATAACTACTGGTAGACTTTTAATTTTATTTAAAGCTCAGAATGTGAATCCAATAGGGAATGATACTGATAAACAAATTTGTGATTAAATATTAATTATTTATTTTTTTGTAAGAAAGAAAATAAATGTAAAACTTAATATAATAAAACATATTTAACATACAATGCAAAATAAAAAATATTCAAATTACTTTTAGAATGTGGCTTTGAAAAGACTGAATTCTTTAAGGTGGATGGTTTTCATTTTATATTATATCAAAGTATAGGTCATGTAATTATCTTGAACTTTACACGTCATGTTGTTTTAATCCTGACTGTGTTACTGAGTTATAAGGGGTTGAGACACTTTCCAAAACTGATGTTTAACCTGATTTTCTAGTTATTCTGCTTAAATATTAAAAAATCATCCAGGGTTCAATATACATTAGGCATGTAAACCCTGCATATATAATAAAAATGTTCATTCTCACTTTTTTCCTTTAATACAGATTCTCATCACTCTCAGCTGCAAGTTTGCTCAGCTTATTTCTTGACAACTCCCTTCCCTCCCTTAATGTAGCACCCCCAAACATCAGAGGTGCCAACTGCCATAAATGGCACTATTTTATATGTCCAGTACTCTATGCAGAGCAAGGAGAAAAGTAAATGAAGGTTAAATACATAAATGCATGTTGGTATGGTAAGAATAGGTTATAGAAGATACCTGATGCTTAGCTTTCTGATCAACATTTCATACCTTTAAACTTTATGGTCTTGAATCATCCAGGAAGAAAAGCAATGAGGTTTAATATTGATGGCTCATCAAATTCCCAAAGCTCCCTACAAATGTCTCAATAAAATCGTTTAGAGAATACCCCATGGTAGTAAAATCATCAGGCAAATATTTTATAGTAGGTTATTAGTTTTCATCCCTTTAATACGTATCAATATATTTTGAATGGCAATTAGGATAAAGCATATTTTACATTTACAGATGTCAGCACTGCAGCAAAATCATGCTGTGATGATTTGTTGTGTTGTAGTGTGTCATCAATGTATACTGCAATTAGTTTTTTTTCAGAATGAGGAATTTATTTATTTGATAGACCACATGCTTAATGGGATAACAGTTGGGATTTATGGAGGTTGTTGCAAGTAACAAAGCTCTGACAGGCCAAAAGTAGACTTGTATGTTTTAAAGAACTGCATGTGTATATCAAGGCAGCACATCAATGATAACCACACACACACACACACACACACACACACATACATATACATAGTTTACACATTATGGTAAAAGTGTGTAGCCATTAAACCATCACAGCTAAATATGTTTGTTGGACATTACATTCGAAAACCATGGGCACTACTATGGTGTTTGCCCCCTGTCATCTCTCTTTGCCCTTTTTACAACTTTTGCAGTGTGTCTGTGGTAATTCGTGCCCATTCAGCCAAAGAACATTTGTGAGTAAACACACTCATGTTGGACCAGAACTAGTCAAACCATGCCCTCATGGACCTAGTTTTATACGCAGGGACACTGTAATAACAAGCACTTGACTAAAAGAGTTAAATTAACGCACCACTTGTTATCTATCCTTTAATTGTTGTTTGTTTTGTAGGAACTGATTAAAGTACTAGAGAGAGTTCAGCTATTAAGTTTAGTCATATTGTTCTCTTACCCCTGTGTTAACACTGTGTTAACATGCAGTGCATCAGTAAGGGCTTATGTTGAGCTGAGCCTCTCAGCCATTGATTCCAGTTTGTAACATTCAAAACAACAGCACTCCACCTGACACTGAGAATACGCATGTATGTGCTGCTGTTTGTTACATAATACAAAAGCTATAAAATGGATTCAGCAGAAATGGCCCAGACTTTTAATTCCTTACTGTGTAGGTAGCATCTCTTGCTAAATATGTGCAAGATTTGCAAGTAAATCAGTTTAAATGTTTTCAATATTTTAATTTCAATCCTGACAAGCCTTTGCAAGCAACACCTCCTCTACCTCACCCTGCTGCAGATATTTCCAATTTCTCTGAATCAGCCTCTGTTTTTGTAGAACCTAATTTGCCTATGCCAGATAAATTTAAAGGGGACCGGCAGCATTTTAAAACCTTTATTATGTAGGTAATGTTTTCTTTGAAACACAAAACTTTTTGTACAGATTTTGTGAAAGTAAGAACTGTTATTTCCTTGTTATCAAATGAGCCCTTAAATGGGTCCATAATTTGTTATTAATTGGGGATAAAGCCCTTGATTCATGGGATTATTTTATGGAAGCTATGAAGCTTATTTATGATGATTAATTTTCTGCTGCTACAGCTCAAATTTCTATTAAATTACTTACATAGGGGGTTAAGCCCTTGGCAGATTATATTACTAAATTTAATTTGTTGTCTGGTGATATATGGTGGAATAAGGCTGCATTGGCAAATCCGTTTAGAATTGGACTATCTGTGGAACTCAAGGATGAGTTAGCAGGTACTGGCATTTTTAAAGGGACAGTAAAGTCATAATTAAACATTCATGATTTAGTCAGAGCATACAATTTTAAACAACTTTCCTGTTTACTTATATTATTTAATTTGCTTCCTTCTCTTGTTATCTTTTTATGAAAGGTTTATCTAGGAAAGCTCAGGAGCAGCTAACAACCTAGGTTCTAGCTGATTGGTGGCTGCATATACCGATTGTCATTGGCTTACCCATGTGTTCAGTTAGAAACCAGTAGTCCATTGCTGCTCCTTCAACAAAGCATACCAAGAGAATGAAGCACATTTGATACTAGAAGTAAACTGGAAAGTTGTTTAAAATGTTATGTTCTACCTAAATTATGAAAAAAATGTTAGGTTTCATGTCCCTTTAAGTCCCTGAGTGATTTCATAAGACTGGTAATACAAATTGACCATAGATTTAAGAAAAGGAAAAGAGAGAAAGGAGTCATATTGTATTTAAGAAAATATCTTTTAAGGATTTTTCTGTTTCAAGTGAACCTATGTCTAAGGTTGAATCTTCCATTAAGTCCAATTCAGGGGGGATTAATTAAGCGATCCTTAACACCTGAGGAGGGCAATGGCATTTTTTTTCGATTAAAGCTCTGCTTATATTGTAATAATGGGGGACATATGGTTAAGAATTGTCCTGTTTCGTTGCAAAAGAAACCACAGCAAAGGAAAGAGAGTTTGATTATATTTCTTAGTACTTCTTCTTTTGCATCTGCAGAGCATTTATCTTTTCCCATTGTTTTTTTGCTGATTGAACTTAAGGGGTTTCATTGATTCTAGTGCTAGTTGTTGTTGTTTTTTTTGGATTCTTCCCTTGTTCAGCAATTGTCTATACCACTGGTAGAAAAGGAGAATCCAACTATGGTACATGTGTTGGGAACTATACCCTTGAGGTGGGTATTGAACATTTTCATATGGAAAGAATCAAATTTGATGTAGTTAAAACTTAAATTTTTCCCATAATTTTAAGGATACCTTGGCTTAGAGAACATAATAGTATTAATCGGGAGCCTGGGCAAGTCACCTTTTCCTCAACTTTTTGCAAACAGGAGTGTTTGTCTAAAAATGTTTCTGTAATTTGTACTAGCAATGCTGAGGTTGTGTCTGTTCTTTCCTCTAAATACTATGTTTAGGGATGTTTTTGAAAAGAATAATTCAGAAAAACTACCACCTCATAGACCTTATGATTTCTTTCATACAGGTGGTGAGAGTCTGCGATCCCCACACCCCAAGAGCTCTATAAAACCCCTTCCACCTCACATGTACCTCAGTCTTTACTTTGCCTCTGCTGGAGCTGGTTGAAGAATGAAGATGTGTCTTTGATTCTTCAGAGAAAGGAGTTTTAAGTCTATATTGAGGCCTGGTTTCCCCTCAGAGTACAGTTCTTGCCATGGGTATGGTTTATGTTTCTTTTTTCACCTCTTGGAAAAATTTCACTAAACCCTCTATAATTGGTCGCAGGGACTTGTCTTTTGCCTCCCTTTATGGATCTACATTATACTCCTATTCCATAACCTCTGCTGATATGTTTCAGTACTAGTTTGGCTGCTTGTTTGTTAGTGGTCAAGTGTGCTTCCTGCCATGAAAATATTTTTAAGGCTGCAGTTTCTGAAGCGTTGGCTGCTCTCCTACTTTCAAACAACTGTAAAAGGTCAATTCAGATTTTACCTTCTACAGGTGCTTCCCTGCTATGTGCAAAGTATTTCCCTATGGGAATTCAGCCATGGCTGCCCACAGGTATCGCAGGGACTTATCCTGCAGCCTCCTACTGTGTGATTCAGGTATTTCCTACAGATTTCTGCTGTGGTACCTGTATCTGCACTGATTTGGCTCTTTACTGGATACTGCTGCAGCTGAAAGCCTAATAAGATGGCTGAGGGGTGCATTTACAGGTAAATGCTTTACCTTAGCACACACACACAGCCCAGAGGATATATGCAGGTACTCAGTCAAAGGTACAACATAGCCAGGGGACTCTTTCTCTTCTTGACACAATTTTTTGCTTATTTTTCAGGTTCCTGCATACCTTATTCTGTTTTAAAACATTACAGACTATACCAAATGGCTTTAATAACTTCTTGGCAGCTCTGTGGTAACATTTTTATCACCTTTCTGTAAATAGGTGTTTGGCCCTTTAAGAAACTGCTAGCTGCTCTGTGCAGTTAGCAGTTTAGTTGTACACACTCCACTCTTTCAGGGGATTCTTTTTTCATTATTGGTTGTTAATGCTTATTTTGCTAAGTACAATTTTTTTTGTTTTTTTGCCATTTTAAGTTTAGCCCTGGCACCAGATTTTTTCCCCCCAAACACTCTAAGATCTTCTTCAATATAGAAAAGCAGTGAAATGGTCTGGGTCTGTAACTCATCCAGTTTGACACATCTAATCGTTCAAGAGGGGGTGAGTGCTCATGCAAAGAGCTGCCAGGTAAGTTTATTTAGCATTTTCAGTCTGCAGTTTGGGGCTTTTTTTGTTAGAACAGGTTTGTAAGATTACAGTTGTGTTACCTTTTATTTGAGATATCAAAAATTGGGAGATAGCTGCTTAGCTGTATAGCAACAACCATTGATTGCGATGGGGAATTATGTTGTGCGGATAATGGAACTTACCATATTTGAACACTTTTCCTGATGTAGACTAGAGCTTAATGGGTTAATCAACGTCATGGATGACGTACCTTGTAGCCATGTGCTGCTCAGTTTATTGTTTGTTGGGTTCCACCCATATATACATGTCATAGTGACGAGTGTGGGGTAGGTCTAGTTTAGATAGTGTATGGCCGCAGTTGAAACAAACAGACATGGTTGTGAATATATGAATATATGAATTATGTTGTGCGGATAATGGAACTTACCATATTTGAACACTTTTCCTGAAGTAGACTAGAGATTAATGGGTTAATCAACGTCATGGATGACGTACCTTGTAGCCATGTGCAGCTCAGTTTATTGTTTGTTGGGTTCCACCCATATATACATGTCATAGTGACGAGTGTCGGGTAGGTCTAGTTTAGATAGTGTATGGCCGCAGTTGAAACAAACAGACACGGTTGTGAATATATGAATATGTGTTAACACTGAATGATCAGGATAAGAGCGAGGCAGTGTTACCATGGAATCAATATAGCATAACAGCACTGATCTTTCACAGTTGTAGCTATGAATAGTTATGTTTATGTCTGGATGGTTCCACCCACATACACACATCATAGTGATGTATGTGGGGTGGGTCTAGTGTTGACAGTTTTGGGCCACGGTCATAGCGGATATGAGTATGAAGATATGGTAACTCAGAACGATTATGAGATGTGCGAGTATAAGGTAACTATATGGAGTATACAGCATATAAGTATCTGATTTCAGTTGATGATATTTATATACATTTCATGAGCTCTAAACATTATTCTACATAAGGTGGTGAGGAACAGTTGTAATGGGGGGTAGGTGGAGCTATGAATATATTAAAGAGACAGTACACTGTAAAATTGTTTTTCCATAAATGTATTTTAAATGACTTGTTATACCAACTGCAGAGTATAAAATATTTGACAAATTGCATTTTCGGGTTTATTTGTGTATCTGAAGTAGCTGGTTTTGTGCTTCGAAACCACAGCCTATTACTATGGGTTGAGCTTCAGGTAATATCAGGTCTCATTATGTTATCACTTTCATGTACACAGACTTGCTTCCTTATCTTATATTTGTCTGGAACACCAAAGCTCAATACATAGAGAGAACAATGGAAAATTATCATTTTATTACTTAACTATCATGCCCCCACTGAGGGTGTAATCTCTTCTGCTGGCTGTGTTTACTTAGGCTTGTCAATAGCATATACGCCAGTATCAAAACTTTCAGTATAGGTTGGGAAACCACAAGCTAAATCAGCTATTTCAAATGCTGAAATAGGAGTAAAGGAGCCACTTGCAACCAATTTAATACACTCTAGCAGGTAAAAAGGATCACTGGGAATAATTTAAAGGGGAGAAAGTTTTTGGGTGAACTGTCCCTTTAAGTGTATACGGATGGTGTTTTTGCCCCCTCTGCACTCCTACTGGCACAGTGTAGAGGAGAGATATATGAAAGAACCATATCCTCACACTCAGTGAAGACAGGTCTGGGTTAAAGACAGGACACTGCTGATTGATATAAAAAAAGCTTTTATTACTTGAACACTTTAAAAAGGAATATATCCATATGTCGTGTTTTTACTGACATGTAAACTTTGTAATATAAAGTATGTCGGTCAAACGACAAGGCCCCTGAAAAAGAGGCTCCTAGAACACTTAAAGGGACATTATACACTCATTTTTTCTTTGCATAAATGTTTTGTAGATGATCTATTTATATAGCCCATAAAGGTTTTTTTTTAAATAAATGTATAGTTTTGCTTATTTTTAAATAACATTGCTCTGATTTTCAGACTCCTAACCAAGCCCCAAAGTTTTATGTGAATACTGTCAGCTACCTTCTCCAGCTTGCTCCTGTTTGTGTAAAGGGTCTTTTCATATGCAAAAGAAGGGGGAGGGGGGAAGTGTCTTATTTCCCACTTGCAGTGGGCTTTCCAGCTGCCTTTTCAACAGAGCCAAACTGACAGCTTCTAAGTAAGTTTTTAAACAGTTTTATACTGGATTTTTATATCAGTATCTGTGCATCTTATTCTTTATAGTAGTGTCTATTACATGCAGTTATATGAAAATGAGTGTATACTGTCCCTTTAAGGTCGATAGGGGATGTAAAATCAGATACCCCTGTTGCTTTACATTTTCGCAAATCTACATAATGGAGATAGTAGATCACTGTTATTCCAAGGTATACACCATGTCAAAAGGCATATCAGGGGTGGCAACAGAATTAAACTTCTAGGTCAGAAAGAGGTATATTGGATATTCCAATAAAAGACAAGGGTCCCTAGAGGTCTAAATTTGGATTGGGACATAAAGTTATATGTTGACTAAAGAGCAACATTTTCATAATATTAGTACAGCATTGTCTGTTCTTAACTTCATATCCATATTCATTATTGTCAGCACTATTCTTGATTGTATATTTATTTATTGTGTATTGAAATTCCTCCACACTTTTCGCCTACATTCCCTCTTGATATTAGCAATCATTTATATTGGTTACTTTGTGCGGAGAGCAACATTTTGCTCCACATCTCACCTCAATACCAGCGCTGCTTACGGTAGCGGTGAGCTAGCAAAACGTGCTCATGCACGATTTCCCCATAGGAATCAATGGGGGAGAGCCGGCTGAAAAAAAACTAACACCTGCAAAAAAGCAGCGTTCAGCTCTTAACGTAGCCCCATTGATTCCTATGGGGAAATACATTTTATGTCTACACCCAACACCCTAACATGAACCCCGAGTCTAAACACCCCTAATCTTACACTTATTAACCCCTAATCTGCCGCCCCCGACATCGCCGACACGTGCATTATATTATTAACCCCTAATCTTCCGCTCTGGATACCGCCACCACCTAAATTATACTTATTAACCCCTAATTTGCTGCCCCCAACATCTCCGACACCTAAATTATATTTATTAACCCCTAATCTGCCGCCCCCAATGTCGCCGCCACCTACCTACACTTATTAACCCCTAATCTGCCACCCACAACGTCGCCGCCACTATATTAAAGTTCTTAACCCTTAAACCTAAGTCTAACCCTAACCCTAACCCCCCTAACTTAAATATAATTTAAATAAATATAAATAAAATAACTACAATTAACTAAATTAATCCTATTTCAAACTGAATACTTACCTATAAAATAAACCCTAAGATAGCTACAATATAACTAATAGTTACATTGTAGCTAGTTTAGGATTTATTTTTATTTTACAGGCAACTTTGTATTTATTTTAACTAGGTATAATAGTTATTAAATAGTTATTAACAATTTAATAGCTACCTAGTTAAAATAAAGACAATTTACCTGTAAAATAAAACCTAACCTATGTTACAATTACACCTAACACTACACTATAATTAAATTAATTACCTAAACTAAATACAATTAATTACAATTTGAAAAAATTATCTAAAGTACAAAACCCTCCCTACTAAATTACAGAAAATAATAAAAAAATTACAAGAATTTAAAACTAATTACACCTAGTCTAATCCCCCTAATAAAATAAAAAGCCCCCAAAATAATAAAAGCCCTACCCTATACTAAATTACAAATAGCCCTTAAAAGGGCCTTTTGCGGGGCATTGCCCCAAAGTAATCAGCTCTTTTACCTGTAAAAAAAAGTACAATACCCCCCCAACATTAAAACCCACCACCCACACACCCAACCCTACTCTAAAACCCACCCAATACCCCCTTAATAAAATCTAACACTAACCCCTTGAAGATCACCCTACCTTGAGAAGTCTTCACCCAACCGGGCTGAAGTCCTCAACGAAGCCGTGGGAGAAGTGGTCCTCCAGACGGGCAGAAGTCTTCATCCAAGCCGGGAAGAAAAGGTCCTCCAGACGGGCAGAAGTCTTCATCCAGGCGGCATCTTCTATCTTCATCCATCTGGCCCGGAGCGGCTATATCTTCAAGACATCCGATGCGGAGCATCCTCTTCAAACGACGTCCAACTGAAGAATTAAGGTTCCTTTAAATGACGTCATCCAAGATGGCGTCCCTTCAATTCCGATTGGCTGATAGAATTCTATCAGCCAATCGGAATTAAATTAGAAAAAATCCTATTGGCTGATGCAATCAGTCAATAGGATTGAGCTTGCATTCTATTGGCTGATCCAATCAGCCAATAGAATGTGAGCTCAATCCTATTGGCTGATTGGATCAGCCAATAGGATTGAACTTCAATCCTATTAGCTGATTGCATCAGCCAATAGGATTTTTTCTACCTTAATTCCAATTGGCTGATAAAATTCTATCAGCCAATCGGAATTGAAGGGACGCCATCTTGGATGACGTCATTTAAAGGAACCTTCATTCTTTTTTTTTTTTAAAGGAACCTTCATTCTTTTTTTTTTTTACAGGTTAAAGAGCTGATTACTTTGGGGCAATGCCCCGCAAAAGGCCCTTTCAAGGGTTATTTGTAATTTAGTGTAGGGTATGGCTTTTTTTTTATTTTGGGGGGCTTTTTTATTTTGTTAGGGGGATTAGAGTAGGTGTAATTAGTTTAAAATTCTTGTAATTATTTTATTATTTTCTGTAATTTAGTGTTTTTTTTGTACTTTAGATAATTTTTTTAAATTGTAATTAATTGTATTTAGTTTAGGTAATTAATTTAATTATAGTGTAGTGTTAGGTGTAATTGTAACATAGGTTAGGTTTTATTTTACAGGTAAATTTGTCTTTATTTTAGCTAGGTAGTTATTAAATAGTTAATAACTATTTAATAACAATTGTACCTAGTTAAAATAAATACAAAGTTGCCTGTAAAATAAAAATAAACCCTAAACTAGATACAATGTAATTATTAGTTATATTGTAGCTATCTTAGGGTTTATTTTACAGGTAAGTATTTAGTTTTAAATAGGAATAATTTAGTTAATGATAGTAATTTTATTTAGATTTATTAAAATTATATTTAAGTTAGGGGGCGTTAGGTTTAGGGTTAGACTTAGGTTTAAGGGTTAATAATTTTATTATAGTGGCGGCGATGTTGGGGGCGGCAGATTAGGGGTTAATACATGTTAGGGGTTAATACAGGTAGGTGTCGGCGATGTTAGGGTCGGCAGATTAGGGGTTAATAATATTTAACCAGTGTTTGCGATGCGGGAGTGCGGCGGTTTAGGGGTTAATATATTTATTATAGTGGCGGCGATGTCCGGTTCAGCAGATTAGGGGTTACATTTTTTTTAGTGTTTGCGATGTGGGGGGGGGCCCTCGGTTTAGGGGTTAATATGTAGTTTATGGGTGTTAGTGTACTTTTAAGCACTTTAGTTAACAGTTTTATGCTATGGCGTTGTAGTGTAAAACTCTTAACTACTGACTTTTAAATGCGGTACCAGGTTTGACAGGAGAGGGTCTACCGCTCACTTTTGGTTAGACTCGTAATACCGGCGCTATGCAAGTCCCATTGAAAATATAGGATACGCAATTGACGTAAGTGGATATGCAGTATTTCCGAGTCTGGCCAAAAAAGTGAGCGGTGAGCCTGTCATTTCAAGACTCATAATACCAGCAGCGTTGGGACCTCTCAGCGCTGCTTTTTAACCTTAACGCACAACTCGTTATCTAGCCGTATGTTTGTTATAAAAATGTATTTACATATGTTATGCAATTAGTAGATAAGGCAAGCAACATTGTCTAGTACTATTAAGTGTTCAAATATGTAAATTTTCATGTCACACGTAGCAGACAGAGGTGTGTCTACACCCTTTAAATAGGGGTGTGTGTTTCTGTGCAAATTAAGGGTCATTGAGAAAGTAAAGAGCATATGAAACGTGTTTGACCTTCCTTACCTTGATGGATATATTCCTTTTTAAAGTGTTCAAGTAATAAAAGCTTTTTTTATGGTAATCGGCAGTGTCCGGTCTTTAACCCAGACCTGTCATCACTGAGTGCGAGGATATGGTTCTTTTGTTTATGTGTTTTGGAAGTTTTGGTGGAGCCCCCTGTAATTCCTGGGCACCGGACCGGTTCGAAGTGTTTGCAGTGAGTTCCCGTGGGAAGCGCTGAGGTTGTGACATAGTACAGGGCAGTGAGAGGAGGTTGTGGATCAGCGTGGAAGCCAGGTCACAGAGAGACTGTCCGCATATCGGAGCGCTTACCGAGAATTGAGTTAGGGGAGCAGTATATGTCTACATGTTTAAAAGTGTTTGTCCGATGAAGGGGCACTAGGGGTCCTGAAACATCACATAATAAAAATTGAGAATTATTTGATGACTGGAGTCCAGCGCGTGCTTAATATGTAACTATATATATATAGTATATATACAGTATATATATAAAAATCAATATATGCACTCTCTGGATTTATAACACAGCAATATTTAATATTTTGTGATGTTTCAGGGCATTCACCCCTTGCTCAGGTCTTAGGAAGGGGTGAATGCCCCGAATCATCACAACGTATTAAATATTGCTGTGTTATAAATCCAGAGAGTGCATATATTGAATTTTTAACTGCATATGCACCCTGGTCTATAAAAATTTGGCAAGTGGGAGTGCGCTATCCACTACCTATATATAAATATATATATATATACATACAGTAAATATAAGAACAACATATCACCTAAATTACGAGTTTTGCACTAAACAGGTTGCGAAAATAACGCCAAAAAAAATTGCGTTATTGCACTCTCCATAGTGCTTCCATTACGAATTAGGTTTTTTTTATTTTGGAGTGTTGGTTGGGCGGGGGGGTTTACTTTTAGGGCGGGACTTAGTTATTGTTTAAAAGGACACTGAACCCAAATTTTTTCTTTCACGATTGAGATAGAGCATGAAATTTTAATCAACTTTCTAATTTACTCCTATTATCAATTTTGCTTCGTTCTCTTGCTATCTTTATTTTAAAAACAGGAATGTAAATCTTAGCAGCCAGCCCATTTTAGGCACCATGGATAGCACTTGCTTATTGGAGGCTTAAATTTACCCACCAATAAGCAAGCATAACCCAGGTTCTCAACCAAAAATGGGCCGGCTCCTATGCATCACATTCCTGCTTTTTAAATAAAGATAGCAAGAGAACGAAGAAAAATTGATAATAGGAGTAAATTAGAAAGTTGCGTAAAATTGCATGCTCTATCGGAATCATGAAAGAAAAAAATGTGGGTTTAGTGTCCCTTTAAGAGCTGTTTAAATTAGGGCAATGCCCTACAAAAGGCCCTTTTAAGAGCTATTGGTAATTTATTGCAGGCTAGGGTGTGTTTTTTATTATTATATTTTACAGGGCTATTAGATTAGGTGTAATTGTTTTTATTTTTGATAATTTTGTTTATTATTTTTTGTAATCTTAGAGTTTTTTAATTTTTCATATTTAGTGTTTATTATTTTTTGTAATGTTAGATTTCTTTAGTTTTTTCATAGTGTTAGGTTTTTTAAAATGTTAAATTTAGGTTTTTAATTGGTAGTTTTTTTATTTTATTAGTATAGTTATGTTAGGTTAATTTATAGTTTAAATTTAGTTTTTTTTAATTTCACAGGTAAGTTTTATTTTTTTAAATATAGTTATATTGTAATTTTAATGTAAAGTTAGGGGGGTTTTAGGTTTAGGGGTTAATAGTTAAATTTAGTGTTTTGCGATGTGAGGGGGCTGGCGGTTTAGGGGTTAATAGGTTTAGTAGTTATGTTGCGGGGGGGCTGGAGGTTTAGGGGTTTATACTTTATTATAGTGTTGGCGATGTGGGGGGCCTGCGGTTTAGGGGTTAATAGGTTTATTTAGGTGTCGGTGA
The DNA here is from genome assembly GCF_027579735.1 of Bombina bombina. Taxonomy (NCBI): domain Eukaryota; kingdom Metazoa; phylum Chordata; class Amphibia; order Anura; family Bombinatoridae; genus Bombina; species Bombina bombina. The sequence continues at coordinate 308,431,939 of NC_069499.1, read as the reverse complement.
TGTCGGGGAGCGGCGGATTAGGGATTAAAAACTTTTATTAGTGTTGGCGATGTCGGGGAGGGGTTAATAGGTTTATATAGTGTTGGCGGATTAGGGGTTAATAGCTTTATTTAACAGTCGCAATGTGGGTGGGCGGCAGATTAGAGGTTAATAAGTTTAATATAGTGTTTGCGATGCGGGAAGGTGACGGTTTTTGGGTTAATAAGTAGTTTATGGGAGTTAGTGTATTTTTTTAACATTTTAGTTATGAGTTTTGTGAAACACTTTTGTTACACAAAATCCATAACTACTGGTCTCAGATGGCGGTATGGATCATGTCGGTATAGGCTGTAACCCAAGTATTTTAGCCGGACTGCACAAACTGTAATACAGGTCCTATGAATACCCCACACTCAAACGTAATTTTTTTGAGTGCGGAATGGATGTTGCGTTACAGGCTAAAATGCTTGCGGTATAGCCATACCGCCACAACTTGTAATATGCGTTCCCGGCCATTCTGCGCGCAATAGCCAATTTTTCAGCGGTATAGCTGTACCGCAAAACTCATAATCTAGCCGTCTGTTTCTTCTTTGTGCTTTGTGCACATAATGTATTATCATATGTACTGATGTGTATAGATATGTCTTCCTCATTCAATATCTGTTTATATTAGACATGTGCGCTTGTTTCAGATGAATTCGGAATTCGGACGAATTTTGTGCAATTCGGATGCATCTGAATTTCCGAATTGGCACAACCCGAAAAATTTCGAAAATGAATAAATATGTTTCTGAATTTTCAGATCCATTAGTCATATTCAGAATTTTTCATTGTCCCTTCCTAAACCACAGTTCCCCAACACTAACTCTAAGTCTATAATAAAGGTATTAACCCCTAGACCACCATTCCCCGACATCACTGAAACTAACTAAACCTATTAACCCCTAAACCACTGTCCCAAAACCTCGCTGACACAAACTAAACCTATTAACCCCTAAACCGCACCCCCCACATCGCCGACACAAACTAAACCTATTAACCCCTGAACCGCACCCCCCCCACCACATCGCTGGCACTAACTAAACCTATTAACCCCTAAACTGCCATTCCGAAACATCGCTGACACAAATTAAACCTATTAACCCCTAAATCGCACCCCTCACATCGCTGACACAAACTAAACCTATTAACCCCTAAACAGCACCCGCCCCCCACACATTGCCAAGACTAACTAAACCTATTAACCCCTAAACCGCCATTCCGAAACATCACCGACATGAACTAAACCTATTAACCCTTAAATTGCACCACCCCCACACCGCCAACATGAACTAAGCCTATTAACCCCCTAAACCGCACCCCCCACATCGCCAACACTAACTAAACCTATTAACCCCTAAACCGCTGTTCCAAAACATCGCAGACACTAACTAAAGCTATAAACACCTAAACCGTCGGCCCCCACATTGCAACAACCTAAATCTAACTATATTAACCACTAAACCTAACACCCCCTAACATTAACCCTAACTCTAACCCTAAACCTAACACCCCCTAACTTTAACATAATTAAAATATAACTAAAATATAACTAAATTAAAGTTACAATTATTAACTAATAATACCTATTTAAATCTAAATACAAAGTAGCTTACCTATATTAACCCCTAAACCTAACACCCCCTAACTTTAAACCTAACCCTAACCCTAAACCTAATCCTAAACCTAACACCCCTAACTTTAGCATAATTAAAATATAACTAAATTAAAGTTACAATTATTAACTAATACCTATTTAAATCTAAATACAAAGGCCTAGATTACAAGTTTTGCGTTAGAGGCTATGCGGTGCTAATGAGCAGTTTTCTCTCACCGCTCACTTACATGCAGCGCTGGTATTACGAGTTTTCAGAAACCCGGTTGTTAAAAGACAAGAAGTGAGCGTTGAGCAAAATTTTGCTCATTACCGCACTCCAATCCCAGCGCTGCTTAAGTCAGCGGTGAGCTGGTCGTATGTACTCGTGCACGATTTTCCCATAGGAATCAACAGGGAGAGCCGGCTGAGAAAAAGTCTAACACCTGCAAAAAAGCAGCGTCAGTAACACAGCCCCATTGATTCTTAAGGGGAAATAAAAGTTATGTCTACACCTAACACCCTAACATGAATCCCGAGTCTAAACACCCCTAATCTTACACTTATTAACCCCTAATCTGACGCCCCCAACATCGCTGACACCTACATTATACTTATTAACCCCTAATCTGCCACTCCGGACAACGCCGCCACCTACATTATACTTAATAACCCCTAATCTGCTGCCCCCAACATCGCCGTAACCTACCTACACTTATTAACCTCTAATCTGCTGCCCCAACGTCATCGCCACTATAATAAACCTATTAACCTCTAAACCGCCGCACTCCCACTTCGCAAACATTAGTTAAAAATTATTAACCCCTAATCTTCCGTCCCTAACATCGCCGCCACCTATCTACATTTATTAACCCCTAATCTGCCGCCCCCAACGTCACCGCCACTACATACTATTTATTAACCCCTAATCTGCCGCCCCAATGTCGCCGTAACCTACCTACACTTATTAACCTCTAATCTGCTGCCCCAATGTCGCCGCCACTATAATAAACATATTAATCCCTAAACCGCCGCACTGCAACTTCGCAAACATTAGTTAAATATTATTAACCCCTAATCTGTCGTCCCTAACATCGCCGCCACCTACCTACATTTATTAACCCCTAATCTGCCATCCCCAACGTCGCCGCCACTATATTAAAGTTATTAACCCCTAAATCTAAGTCTAACCCTAACACCCCCTAACTTAAATATAATTTAAATAAATTTAAAGAAAATTACTATCATTAACTACATTATTCCTATTTAAAACTAAATACTTACCTATAAAATAAACCCTAAGCTAGCTACAATAACTAATAGTTAAATTGTAGCTAGCTTAGGGTTTATTTTTATTTCACAGGCAAGTTTGTATTTATTTTAACTAGGTAGAATAGTTATTAAATAGTTATTAACTATTTACTAACTACCTAGCTAAAATAAATACAAAAGTACCTGTAAAATAAAACCTAACCTAAGTTACACTAACACCTAACACTACACAATAATTAAATAAATTAACTAAATTAAATACAATTACCTAAATTAAATTAGCTAAAGTACAAAACTAAATTACAGAAAATAATAAACAAATTACAGATATTTAAACTTATTACACCTAATCTAATAGCCCTATCAAAATAAAAAAGCCCCCCCAAAATAAAAAAAAACCCTAGCCTAAATTAAACTACCAATAGACCTTAAAAGTGCCTTTTGCGGGGCATTGCCCCAAAGTAATCAGCTCTTTTACCTGTAAAAATAAATACAAACAACCCCCCCAACAGTAAAACCCACACATCCAACCCCCCAAATAAAATACTATCTAAAAAAACCTAAGCTCCCCATTGCCCTGAAAAGGGCATTTGGATGGGCATTGCCCTTAAAAGGGCAGTTAGCTCTTTTGCAGGCCCAATCCCTAACCTAAAAATAAAACCCACCCAATACACCCTTAAAAAAACCTAACACTAACCCCCTGAAGATCGACTTACCGGGAGAAGTCTTCATCCAAGCCGGGCCGAAGTCCTCAACGAAGCCGGGAGAAGTCTTCATCCAAGCCGGGCGAAGTGGTCCTCCAGACGGGCAGAAGTCTTCATCCAGATGGCATCTTCTATCTTCATCCATCCGGCGCAGAGCGGGTCCATCTTCAAGACATCTGACGGGGAGCATTCTCTTCATCCGACGACTAAAGACGAATGAAGGTACCTTTAAGTGACGTCATCCAATATGGGGTCCCCTAGATTCCGATTGGCTGATAGAATTCTCTCAGCCAATCGGAATTAAGGTAGAAAAAATCCTATTGGCTGATGCAATCAGCCAATAGGATTGAAGTTCAATTCTATTGGCTGATCTAATCAGCCAATAGGATTGAGCTTGCATTCTTTTGGCTGTTCCAATCAGCCAATAGAATGCAAGCTCAATCCTATTGGCTGATTGCATCAGCCAATAGGATTTTTCCTACCTTAATTCCGATTGGCTGATAGAATTCTATCAGCCAATCGGAGTTGAAGGGACGCCATCTTGGATGACGTCACTTAAAGGAACCTTCATTCTTCAGTTGCCGTCGAAAGAAGAGGATGCTCCACGTCGGATGTCTTGAAGATGGAGCCACTCCACACAGGATGGATGAAGATAGAAGATGCCGCCTGGATGAAGACTTCTGCCCGTCTGGAGGACCACTTTTTCCCGTCTGGAGGACCTCTTCTGCTGGATTTGTTGAGGATTTCGGCCCGGTTGGGGGAAGACTTCTCAAGGTAGGGTGATCTTCAAGGGGTTAGTGTTAGTTTTTTTTAAGGGGGGATTGGGTGGGTTTTAGAGTAGGGTTGGTTGTGTGCGTGGTGGGTTTTAATGTTGGGGGGGTTGTAATTTTTTTTGTTACAGGTAAAAGATTACTTTGGGGCAATGCCCTGCAAAAGGCCCTTTTAAGGGCTATTTGTAATTTAGTGTAGGGTAGGGCTTTTTTATTTTGGGGGGCTTTTTTATTTTGTTAGGGGGATTATTTATAATTAGTTTAAAAATCTTCTAATTATTTTATTATTTTCTATAATTTAGTTTTTTTTGTACTTTAGATATTTTTTTTAATTGTATTTAATTGTATTTAGTTTAGGGAATTTATTTAATTATAGTGTAGGGTTAGGTGTAATTGTAACTTAGGTTAGGTTTTATTTTACAGGTATATTTGTATTTATTTTAACGAGGAAGATATTAAATAGTTAATAACTATTTAATAACTATTGTACCTAGTTAAAATAAATACAAAGTTGCTTGTAAAATAAAAATAATTTATTTAATGATAGTAATATTTATTTAGATGTATTTAAATTATATTTAAGTTAGGGGGTGTTAGGGTTAGACTTAGGTTTAGTGGTTAATAAATTTAATATAGTGGCGGCGACGTTGGGGGCGGCAGATTAGGGGTTAATAAATGTAGGTAGGTGGTGGTGGTGTAGTGAGGGAAGATTAGGGGTTAATAAATATAATGTAGGGGTTAATACATTTATTAGAGTTGCAGTGGGCTCCGGGAGCGGCGTTTTAGGGGTTAAACAATTTATTTAGCTGCGGTGGGCTCCGGGAGTGGCAGTTTAGGGGGTAAACAGTATAGTATAGTGTTTAATGACAGGGTACCAAGAAAGCTTTAAAAAAGCCGAAGAGCAGCGAGATCGATGACTGTTAGTTAACAACAGTCTGCTGCTCATCGCACCGTACTTGATGCACGGCTACTTGACAGCTTTTTTGATAATTTTGGAGAACGTATTCAGGTCTGCAGCAGCGATGCTAGGCAATCTTAGACAAGCGTATTGGTGCCCTCGAATGCAAGTCAGTTGACGCTTTGATAAATAGATGCCATAGTATTCAGGTAGGTCTATCGCTTAACCTTTAATTATGCATTTAAGCTATTCACAGTCACTTCTGCCGTTGACTAAACATAACATTTCTCAAAGCCTGAGAGTAGAGAACATAAATTTTTTTACCCATAAATCATATAATACCTGCTACATAGAATCATATGCCCCAAACCTAACATGGCCTTTCGGACATAATCTTAACATACAGTGTCTCATAACATGAACCAAGGCGCAATCTGAATCTGAATCCATTTACATCAGGTTATATTATACAAGTCATGTTACATCCTACACATACTATCCAGGTAAATCAGTCTCTTAATGTTTAATTATGCCTTTAAAATATTCATAGACACATCTGCCATTAACTTAAAAAATTCTAAAAGCCTGAACGTAGGGAATATAAACATGCAAAATTGACCACAAATCACCTAATACAAACTAGCTGGAGTCCTATGCACCCTACCTAAGTGTATCACTGAAAATGGCAGTTAATAGCGCTTAAAATATTTTGCCTTTCGATCAAAGATTATCCACTGTACTCGTCCTGATCTTTCATCTTATTTTTCTCTTATTTATGAACTATTAAGCACATCTTACTGACCTGGCACAGTGGGGTATTATTATGTAATTTAAATATTTAATCGATTTTTTCTATTTTAACCCTAATCCTTCTTTACTCTCTGCACTCCCCTTCTCACCTCCTTTATCTATGGGAACAAAACAAAAAAAGAACCAAAAAGAAAAAAAGAAAAAAAAAGGAAATTTATGCTTACCTGATAAATGTATTTCTTTTACGATATGACGAGTCCACGGATTTCATCCTTACTTGTGGGATTTAACCTCCTGCTAGCAGGAAGTGGCAAAGAGCACCACAGCAGAGCTGTATATATAGCTCCTCCCTTCCCTCCACCTCCAGTCATTCGACCGAAGTTAGGAAGAGAAAGGAAAAGCCAAAGGTGCAGAGGTGACTGAAGTTTAATAAAAATAAGTACATACCTGTCTTAGAAATGACAGGATGGGCCGTGGACTCATGATATCGTAAAAGAAATAAATTTATCAGGTAAGCATAAATTTCCTTTTCTTTTACAAGATATGACGAGTCCACGGATTTCATCCTTACTTGTGGGATACAATACCAAAGCTACAGGACACCGATGAAAGGGAGGGACAAGATAGGAACCTAAATGGAAGGCACCACTGCTTGAAGAACCTTTCTCCCAAAACCAGCCTCAGAAGAAGCAAAAGTATCAAATTTGTAAAATTTGGAAAAAGTGTGAAGAGACGACCAAGTTGCAGCCTTGCAAATCTGTTCAACAGAAGCAACGTTTTTAAATGCCCATGAGGAAGCCACAGCCCTAGTAGAATGAGCTGTAATTCTTTCAGGAGGCTGCTGTCCAGCAGTCTCATATGTCAGACGGATGATACTCTTCAGCCAAAAAGAAAGAGAGGTAGCCGTAGCTTTCTGACCCCTACGCTTTCCAGAAAAAACAATGAATAATGAAGATGATTGATGGAAATCCTTAGTCGCCTGCAAGTAAAACTTCAAGGCACGGACCACGTCCAAGTTATGCAACAGACGCTCCTTCTTAGAAGAAGGATTAGGACATAATGAAGGAACAACAATTTCCTGATTAATATTCTTATTTGAAACAACCTTAGGAAGGAACCCAGGTTTGGTACGTAAAACCACCTTAGCAGAATGAAAGATAAGATAAGGCGAGTCACATTGTAATGCTGAAAGCTCCAAAACTTTACAAGTAGAAGAAATAGCAACCAAAAATAAAACGTTCCAAGATAACAACTTAATATCTATGGAATGCATGGGTTCAAACGAAACCCCTTGAAGAACATTAAGAACTAAATTCAAACTCAAGGGTGGAGCTTGATCTCCAAGCAGTCAGTTGCAGAGAAACTATATTTGGGTGTTGGAGGGTCCCTGAATGAGAAGGTCCTGCCTCAATGGAAGCTTCCATGGCGGCAGAGAGGACATTTCCACTAGATCGGCATACTAAGTCCTGCGAGGCCAGGCAGGCGCTATTAGAACTACTGAAGCCCTCTCCTGTTTGATCCGAGCAATCACCCGGGGAAGGAGAGCAAAGGGTGGAAACACAAAAGCTAGGTTGAATGACCAAGGCACTGCCAAGGCATCTATCAGTTCGGCCTGAGGATCCCTTGACCTGGATCCGTATCTCGGGAGGTTGACATTCTGATGAGACACCATCAGATCCAACTCCGGTCTGCCCCATCTGAGAATCAGGGTGGCAAAGACCTCCGGATGGAGTTCCCACTCCCCCGGATGGAACGTCTGTCTGCTTAAAAACTCTGCTTCCCAGTTGTCCACTCCTGGGATGTAGATTGCTGGCAGATAACAAGAGGGAGTCTCCGCCCACCGAATTATCTTGGATACTTCTGTCATCGCTAAGGAACTTCTTGTTCCTCCCTGATGATTGATGTAAGCCACAGTCGGGATGTTGTCCGACTGAAAGCAGATGAATTTGGCCGAAGCCAACTGAGGCCACGCCTGAAGCGCATTGAATATTGCTCTCAATTCCAGAATATTGATTGGAAGAAGAGACTCCGACCAGGTCCACACACCCTGAGCCTTCAGAGAATTCCAGACTGCACCCTAACCCAGTAGGCTGGCGTCCGCCATCACTATCACCCATGAGGGTCTGCGGAAGCACGTCCCTTGGGACAGATGATCCTGTGACAACCACCAAAAAAGAGAGTCTCTTGTCTCTGGATCCAGATCTATCTGAGGAGACAAATTTGCATAATCTCCATTCCACTGCGTGAGCATGCTCAGCTGTAGCGGTCTGAGATGAAAACAGGCAAACGGAATGATGTCCATTGCCGCCACCATTAATCCAATTACCTCCATGCATTGGGCCACTGATGGTCGAGGATTTGACTGAAGGGCTCGGCATGTATTTAGAATCTTTAACTTTATGACCTCCGTCAAGAAAATGTTCATAGATATGGAATCTGTTAGAGTTCCCAAGAAGGGAACCCTTGTCTGGGGAATTAATGAACTCTTTTCTAGATTTACCTTCCACCCGTGAGTCCTCAGAAAGGACAGAACCATGTCTGTATGAGACTTTGTCAGATGGTAAGACGATGCCTGGATCAGAATATCGTCCAGATAAGGCGCCACTGCAATGCCCCATGGCCTGAGAACCGCCAGAAGTGACCCTAGAACCTTTGTAAAGATCCTGGGAGCTGTGGCCAACCCGAAGGGAAGAGCCACAAACTGAAAATGTTTGTCTAGAAAGGCAAACCTTAGGAACTGGTGATGATCCTTGTGGATAGGAATATGAAGATATGCATCCTTCAAGTCCACGGTAGTCATATATTGACCCTCCTGGATCAATGGCAGAATTGTTCGAATAATCTCCATCTTGAAGGATGGGACTCTGAGAAACTTGTTTAGACTCTTTAGATCTAAAATGGGTCAAAACGTGCCCTCTTTTTTGGGGACCACAAAAAGATTTGAGTAAAACCCCTGTTCCAGTCTTGGAACGGGACAAATTACTCCCATAGTAGAGAGGTCTTTTACACAACGTAAGAACACCTCTCTTTTTATCTGGTCTACAGACAATCGTGAAAGAAGAAACCTCTGCTTTGGGAGAGAATTTTTGAATTCCAGCTGATACCCTTGGGACACGATTTCCAGTGTCCAAGGATCCTGAACATCTCTTACCCAAGCTTGGGAAAGAGAGAAAGTCTGCCCCCTACTTGATCCAGTCCCGGATTGGGGGCCGCCCCTTCATGCTGTCTTGGTAGCAGCAGCGGGCTTCTTGGGTTGTTTAACCTTGTTCCAAGCCTGGTTTTGTCTCCAGACGGACTTGGCCTGAGCAAATTTCCCTTTCTGCTTGGCGGAAGAAGAGGAAGAAGAGGGGACTCCTTTAAAGTTCCGAAAGGAACGAAAATCGCAGTTTAGCAGTTCTATACTGAGGTAGGAGATGACCCTTACCTCCCGTAATGTCAGAAATCATTTATTTCAAGTTAGGCCCGAAAAGGGTCTTACCCTTGAAAGGAATAGCCAAAAGCTTTGACTTAGATAACACATCAGCAGACCAAGATTTTAACCATAACGCTCTACGCGCTAAAATAGCAAATCCAGGATTCTTAGCCTCCAATTTGGCAATCTGAAAGGCGGCATCTGTAATAAAAGAATTAGCCAGCTTTAGAGCCTTAATTCTATCTAAAATATCCTCTAAAGGAGTCTCAGTCTTAAGAGACTCTTCTAAGGCATCAAACCAGAAGGCCGCCGCAGTGGTAACTGGTACAATGCAGGCCGTTGGTTGTAGAAAGAAACCCTGATGAATAAACAATTTCTTTAGAAGACCCTCCAATTTCTTATCCATAGGGTCTTTGAAAGCACAACTGTCCTCAATAGGAATAGTTGTATGCTTAGCCAGGTTAGATATAGCTCCCTCCACCTTAGGGACTGTTTGCCAAGCATCCCGAACAGTGTCAGATATGGGATACATTTTCTTGAAATTAGGAGAAGGTGAGAACGGGATACCCGGTCTGTCCCATTCCCTCTTAATAATCTTCCGAAATTCTCTTAGAAACCGGGAAAACATCAGTGTTAGCAGGTACCTCTAAGTATTTGTCCATTTTACACAATTTCTCTGGTGGTACCACAATAGAGTCACAGTCATCCAGAGTCGCTAAAACCTCCCGAAGTAACAGGCGGAGGTGTTCAAGCTTAAATCTAAAGGACATGACGTCCGAGTCTGTCTGAGGTAACGCACTTCCCGAATCGGAAAGTTCCCCCTCAGACAGAAGTTCCCTAACCCCCAAATCAGATCCCTGTGAGGGTATAGCTAACAAAGCATCAGAGGACTCAGTATTCACATTGACTTCTGTCCTACTGCGTTTGCCCTGTAACACTGGCAACTTAGATAATACCTCTGTAAGGGTAGTTGACATAACTGCAGCCATATCCTGCAGAGTAAATGAATTAGACGCGGTTGAAGAACCAGGCATCGCTTGGGTGGGTGTTAAAGGTTGTGACGCTTGGGAAGAATTTAGCGGTATACCCTGATCCTCCTCAGACTGAGAATCATCCTTAGACACGTTTTCTTTACATAAAATCTGTGCTTTACATTGCAAGGCCCTCTCAGTACACGAGGGACAAAAAAATCAGAGGGGGTTCCACAGTGGCATCTAAACACATAGAACAAGGAGTTTCCTCTGTTTCAGACATGTTAAACAGACTAGCAATAGTAATAATGGTCGTTCTTTGCTTAAAATATTGAGCTCTGACTTCAAGTTATATAGACAAAAATGTTAATACAAAAAAAACTGTACTTCGCCTTTAAATAATAAAAGCGCAACAATTTCTCTGATATCTTCAAAAACGTGTTTGTGGCAATAAAAAATGCTCTATCAGTATTGCATCCACTCGCTGAGATATGTAAGAAACAAAATAATAGCGATTTAACAGTTATTTATTTATTATATTTATTCAGGCCCCTGCACCTGTGGTGCCTACCTGCTCCCGGAAAACACTGCAGCTGCTTGAGAAGCTTTAAAGACCCTTCGAAGGTCAAGACAACTTAGGCCCCACCGGAGCCCAGGACTCTGCTGCCTATGCGATCCGGATGATACTGCACATCTGAGCGCGCAAAAATAGGCCCCGCCCACCGCGGGCGTAACTCTAGCCTGACTAAGACCCGCATGGGTAGCAAAGCAAAAACAAACATGTCGATCCAATGTAAAAAATAAGCCATGTGCCCTCTTGCATACACCTCAAGTGAAACATTGTAAAAAAAAACAAAACAAAAAAACACTGCACTCCCTCAGGCCAGTGACAAAAATAACAGCCCTTAAGCAAACCGCTCCCAGCGTCTAGCCCTTGAATAAGCCTCAAAGATATATTTAAATACTTTGGCAATCAATATAAAGGGATTCCAGGTACACCATTTCCTCACATATAGTGCATACTGCTTACCCCTCCCCATATAGGGAATAATGTCTCAGCAAAATCTCTCAGCCATTTTAATTATGTCTTTTCTAAGTTAGCTTTACCCGCACTTACCATCGGCGCATTATACCATATTGAAATTGGGTTTATCCCTGCCTGATATAATTTAATGCTGGTCTTAATTACCCCTAGGGACCAAATAGTGCCATGCTTTCCTGTCAGTTGTCCAAAATAGTTCCTAATTTGTAGGTATGCATAAAACTCTTTCGCCTAGATTACAAGTTTTGTCGGTAAAAACTTGCGGCGCTAACGCTCCTTTTTTTCCAGCGCTCCCTTAAGCCAACGCTGGTATTACGAGTTTTCTGAATGGCTGCGTTAGCCTCAGAAAAGTGAGCGTTCAGCAAAATTTAGCTCCACTTCTAATCTCAATACCAGCGTTGCTTACGATAGCGGTAAGCTGGAAAAACGTGCTTGTGCATGATTTCCCCATAGGATACAATGGGGCTGAACTGGCTGAAAAAAAAAGCAGCGTTCAGCTCCTAACGCAGCCCCATTGTTTCCTATGGGGAAACACTTTCTAAGTCTACACCTAACACCCTAACATGAACCGCGAGTCTAAACACCCCTAATCTTACACTTATTAACCCCTAATCTGCTGCCCCCGACATCGTCGCCACCTGCATTATATTATTAACCCTTAATCTGCTGCTCCAGACACCGCCGCCACATACATTATCCCTATGAACCCCTAATCTGCTGCCCCTAACATCGCTGACACCTAGATTATATTTATTAACCCCTAATCTGCCCCCCCAACGTCGCCGCCACCTACCTACACTTATTAACCCCTAATCTGCCGACCGGACATCGCCGCCACTATAATATGTATTAACCCCTAAACCGCCGCACTCCCACCTCGCAAACACTATAATAAATTTTATTAACCCCTAATCTGCCCTCTATAACATCGCCGCCACCTACCTACAATTATTAACCCCTAATCTGCCGCCCCCAACGTCGCCGCTACTATAATAAAGTTATAAACCCCTAAACCTAAGGATTCTATCAGCCAATCGGAATTAAGGTAGGAAAAATCTGATTGGTTGATGCTGTCAGCCAATCGGATTGAAGTTCAATCCGATTGGCTGATTGGATCAGCCAATAGAATTGACGTTGCATTCTATTGGCTGATCCAATCAGCCAATCGGATTGAACTTCAATCCGATTGGCTGATAGCATCAACCAATCGGATTTTTCCTACCTTAATTCCGATTGGCTGATAGAATCCTATCAGCCAATCGGAAATTCGAGGGACGCCATCTTGGATGATGTCATTTAAAGGAACCTTCATTCGTCGTTAGTCGTCGGGAAGAAGAGGATGCTCCGCGTCGGATGTCTTGAAGATGGACCCGCTCCGCGCCGGATGGATAAAGATAGAAGATGCCGCTTGGATGAAGACTTCTGCTGGATGGAGGACCTCTTCTGCCCCGATCGGAAGAAGACTTCTGCCGGTCCGGATGTCCTCTTCTGGCCCATCGGTGCCCGGCTGGGTGAAGACGCCTCAAGGTAGGGTGATCTTCAATGGGGTAGTGTTAGGTTTTTTTAAGGGGGGATCGGGTGGGTTTTAGAGTAGGGGTGTGTGGGTGGAGGGTTGTAATGTTGGGGGGTCTTGTATTTTTTTTTACAGGTAAAAGAGCTGATTACTTTGGGGCAATGCCCCACAAAAAACCCTTTTAAGGGCTGGTAAAAGAGCTGATTACTTTTGTAATTTAATATAGAGTAGGGAATTTTATTATTTTGGGGGGCTTTTTTATTTTATTAGGGGACTTAGATTAGGTGTAATTAGATTAAAATTCTTGTAATATTTTTTTAATTTTTGTAATTTAGTGTTGTTTTTTTGTAATATACTTTAGTTTATTTAATTGTATTTTAGTTTAGATCATTGTAGGTAATTTATTTAATTAATTTATTGATAGTGTAGTGTTATGTGTATATTTAACTTAGGTTAGGATTTATTTTACAGGTAATTTTGTAATTATTTTAACTAGGTAGCTATTAAATAGTTATTAACTATTTAATAGCTATTGTACCTAGTTAAAATAAATATAAAGTTGCCTGTAAAATAAATATAAATCCTAAAATAGCTACAATGTAATTATTATTTATATTGTAGCTATTTTAGGGTTTATTTTATAGGTAAGTATTTAGTTTTAAATAGTAATAATTTATTTAATTATAGTACATTTATTTAGATTTCTTTAAATTATATTTAACTTAGGGGGGTGTTAGGGTTAGACTTCGGTTTAGGGGTTAATAACTTTATTATAGTAGCGGCGACGTTGGGGGCGGCAAATTAGGGGTTAATAACTGTAGGTAGGTGGCGGCGATGTTAGGGAGGGCAGATTAGGGGTTTATAAAATGTATTATAGTGTTTGCGAGGCGGGAGTGCGGCGGTTTAGGGGTTAATACATTTATTATAGTGGCGGTGATGTCCGGTCGGCAGATTAGGGGTTAATAAGTGTAGGTAGGTGGCGGCGACGTTGGGGGACCAGATTAGGGGTTAATAAATATAATGTAGGTGTCGGCGATGTTAGGGGAAGCAGATTAGGGGTTCATGGCTATAATGTAGGTGGCGGCGGTGTCCGGTCGGCAGATTAGGGGTTAAATAATTTTATTATAGGGTTTGCGATGTGGGGGGGCCTCGGTTTAGGGGTTCATAGGTAGTTTATGGGTGTTAGTGTACTTTATAGCACAGTAGTTAAGAGCTTTATGCTCCGTCGTTAGCCCATAAAACTCTTAACTACTGACTTTTTTATGCGGTAGGAGTCTGGACAGGAGAGGGTCTACCGCTCACTTCTTCCAAGACTCGTAATACCGGCATTAGGCAAATCCCATTAAAAAGATAGGTTACGCAATTGACGTAATGGGATTTGCGGTAGCCAAAAGTCGCGGAAGAAAAGTGAGCGGTACACCTGTACCTGCCATACTCGTAATACCAGCGGGCATTAAAAAGCAGCGTTAGAACCCCTTAACACTGCTTTTTAAGGCTAATGCAGAACTCGTAATCTAGGCGTTAATAAGGTAGGGAGAACTCCCGCGACAACACAGCAAATGTTTTGATTGCCTTTAGTTCTTTATCCTCTAATTGATGGAGAAATATTAAGCCTTTTTGTGCACATCTCTTAAATACAATATAGGTTGAGCCTGAAAGAAAATCAGGGTTACCCACAATCGGTAGAAAATGTGAAATCTGGTTGTTTATTGCAACCTCTTGTAAATATTTGATCCATGCCACTATAACATTAAAAATTATTTTTTGTTTACCAATTTCTTTGGGAATATTTCTGATATTCAAATGTAGTAGCCCTTTCAGAGAGAGGGGGAGATCATGCTTTGTACCATCATTGAATAGGAAAATAAATATTTCCCTGTCAGCCAATCACAAGCAATTTTCACAAGAAATGAATGGTTATACAGTTTAATATCAGGGAACCCCAGTCCCCTTATTCTTTCTTGTGCATCAATTTATTGAGAGCTATGCAGGCTTTCCCCCCTTTCCAGAACATTGACTGCAGCATGAATAAAACTTCCTTATGTCCTTTTCCCTAATAAATAATGGCAGGTTCTGGCACAAAAATAGGATTTTTGGTAAAATAATCATTTTTACTAAATTAACTTTAGCTGCTGATAGGGTCAGCGGGAGAATCTTCCATTTCTGCAAATCTTTTAATGCCGATGGCCAGGCTTCCTTATAATTTAGGTCATACCAGTCCGCCGGATTTTTACATAAAATAATTACAAGGTATTTAATCTGCTCTTTGGCTTCTTTGAAGGGTGTCTTAATTACACTCCCTACCATAAAATTTCTGATCTGATTTTGATAAATTAATCTTGTATCCTGAAAAGGTACTGACATCACTTATAATTTCTAATAGGATGGGGATATTCTTTTTCGAATCCCCGATGAATACCATCAGGTCATCTGCATATAATGACAGTACTATCCTTCTCCCTCCTAATAATAAACCTTCCAGTTCCTTCCTTTACAGTGTAGCTAATGGCTCTATTGCCATGTTGAACAGCAAGGGTGAGAGCGGGCATCCCTGCCTCGTGCCTTTCATGATTTTGATAGAAGAAGACCTTTGACCGTTAATTAAGAGAACCAAAGTTGGGTTACTGTAAAGGATCTTTATAAAGTCTGCGAACTGTCCTGTAAGCCCAAAATTGTCGATAGAAGTGAATAAGTGGTCCGGTGCGATTGAAATCAAAAGCCTTCTCTGCATCAATGGTGAATATAGCAGCCTCTTTTCTTTCACTATCTTTCCCATTATCTTTATTAACCCAATAGTGTTCGATTAAAGAGAGAACCCTTCGCATATTTTTTGTGGAATTCCTACTTACCATGAATCCCGATTGATCTGTATGTATTAAAGGGTCTAGTACGGCTTTAAACCTATTAGCAATTATTGAGGTCGAAAGTTTATAATCTGATAATAATGATAATAGGCCAAATTCCCTTAGTCATTCATCACAATGGGTAAGACCAAGGAATATAGCTCTGATGTGTGGCAAAAGGTTATTGAGCTTCACAAAATGGGAAATGGCTATAAGAAAATAACAAAGGCATTGAAAATACCCATTTCCACCATCAGGGCAATAATTAAAGGAATATTCTAGTCAAAAAATTTCTTTCATGATTCAGATAGTGTCATGATCCAATCATTGCCGTGTCACAATGGCAATCTCTCTCTCTCCTTCTTCGCCATGTAACGTTGCCTAGTAATGTGACGCAGCCTTCCTGTGTCACGCCCCCTAAGTCATCACGGCCCTTTAAATCTCCGGAGGGACTTCTCTCTGGTGCCCGTTTGTCGGATATTGATTCCTGCTTCCTGGCTCGTATTGCCTTTTCCTTAATCCTGCTTAAAG
The DNA here is from genome assembly GCF_027579735.1 of Bombina bombina. Lineage (NCBI taxonomy): Eukaryota > Metazoa > Chordata > Amphibia > Anura > Bombinatoridae > Bombina > Bombina bombina. The sequence continues at coordinate 308,415,621 of NC_069499.1, read as the reverse complement.
AATTTGACCATTGCTTTGCCTGACCACTCTGTTGCCGAATCCTTAAACCTGCTAAAAGGGACATTTGACCATTGCTTGTCTGACCACTCTGCTGCCGAATCCTTAAACCTGCTTAAAGGGACATTTGACCATTGCTTGCCTGACCACTCTTTTGCCAAAACCTTAAACCTGCTTAAAGGGACATTGACCATTGCTTTGCCTAACCACTCTGTTGCCGAATCCTTAAACCTGCTTAAATGGACATTGACCATTGCTTTGCCTGACCACTCTATTGCCAAATCATTAAACCTACTTAAAGGGACATTAACCATTGCTTTGCCTAACCACTCTGTTACTAAATCCTTAAACCTGCTTAAAGGGACATTGACCATTGCTTTTCCTGACCACTCTAACGGATCATCCTCTGCCTGCTTTAAAGTGATACTGACCTCTGCTTTACCTGACTACGCTAATGGAATATCCTCAGCCTGCTTTTACGTTTCTGTACATTGTACTCCTACTTCTCATCAAGTACCTGTTCCCATGGCCCTGCATCATCTGTGAGTACAATGTTTTTCTTTCCCTTCATACTAACTGTTTTTTCTTTCCTGAGTGGGTCACGTCCTGGTTTTCTCTCAGTGTGCTAGTGTGTGTGTTAATTATCACTCTAGCGGTTGGGCCTAATCCTGGATTGACTCTATATGGCTGACAGAGCATGCAATTTTAAGCAACTTTCTAATTTACTCCTATTATCAATTTTTCTTTGTTCTCTTGCTATCTTCATTTGAATGTAAACATAGGAGCTGGCCCATTTTTGGTTAAGCACCTGGGTAGCACTTGCTGATTGGTGGCTACATTTAGACACCAATGAGAAAGTGCAACCCAGGTGCTGAACCAAAAATTGGCCGGCTCCTATGCTTATATTCTTGCTTTTTCAAATAAAGATAGCAATAGAACAAAAAAAATGCTTAAAATTGCATGCTCTATCTGAATCATGAAAGAAAAATCATGTCCCTTTAAGAAGTTCCAGTCAACTGGAAATTTTATGAATCAACCTGGAAGAGGATGTTTGTCTATATTGTCTCAATGCACTGTGAAGAGGATGGTTCGATGGCCAAATTATTTCCAAGAATCACAGCTGTATAATTCCAGAGGTTAGTTGCGTCTTGAGGTCAGAAAGTCTCCAAAACTACAATCCGACATTACCTTCATTACCACAAGTTGTTTGGAAGGGTTTCAAGAAAAAAACCTCTGCTCTCATCCTAAAACAAACTCAAGCATCTTCAGTTTGCCAGACAATACTAGAACTTCAAATGAGATTGGGTTCTATGGTCAGAAAAAATCACTTCTTCTTGTGAAGACGATGGTTCAAGTGGCAAAAATATCTCCAAGGATCAAAGCTGGAGTTGTAAAAAATATACATGTACGATCAAGAGTGGGGTCTATGGTAAAGCTTTTGGAGGGCATTCTGTGGCACACCCACCATCATGCTTAGTCACCAATAAATCTTCTGGTATGCAACCCTATGCATGCTTGACTGCAACAGAGACAGAAATCAATCACTTACTTAAACAAACACCTATCATCAAGATAGGTGGGAGCTGGACACTGAGAACTCCAGCTTGCTCTGATAGCACCGTATGGGTGCCTACAAACAAGTGGAGTGTATTGTACCAGATTTATTCATACAGTTTCACTCTATGTGGCACCCCTTTTGCTTATATTAATTTATTATATTTTCATATTTATAGATACTATATATATATATATTTCCAAAGATTGGTGTAAGTGCACTCTCACCAACTCTTGCAGCTTGTCAGGGTGCTATGAGGATAATAGTAAAATGTGACAAAAATTTAATGCAAAATAGTAATGACTATTTTGCATTAAATTTTTGTCACAGTTGGAACAAGTTCAGTGAGTGCTTCTTTGCTACATTTTATTTATATATATATATATATATATATATATATATATATATATATATATATATATATATGTGTGTGTGTGTGTGTGTGTGTGTGTATATATATATATATATATATATAAATATATACTGTATATATATATATATATATATATATATATATATATACAGGGAGTGCAGAATTATTAGGCAAATGAGTATTTTGACCACATCATCCTCTTTATGCATGTTGTCTTACTCCAAGCTGTATAGGCTCGAAAGCCTACTACCAATTAAGCATATTAGGTGATGTGCATCTCTGTAATGAGAAGGGGTGTGGTCTAATGACATCAACACCCTATATCAGGTGTGCATAATTATTAGGCAACTTCCTTTCCTTTGGCAAAATGGGTCAAAAGAAGGACTTGACAGGCTCAGAAAAGTCAAAAATAGTGAGATATCTTGCAGAGGGATGCAGCACTCTTAAAATTGCAAAGCTTCTGAAGCGTGATCATCGAACAATCAATCGTTTCATTCAAAATAGTCAACAGGGTCGCAAGAAGCGTGTGGAAAAACCAAGGCGCAAAATAACTGCCCATGAACTGAGAAAAGTCAAGCGTGCAGCTGCCAAGATGCCACTTGCCACCAGTTTGGCCATATTTCAGAGCTGCAACATCACTGGAGTGCCCAAAAACACAAGGTGTGCAATACTCAGAGACATGGCCAAGGTAAGAAAGGCTGAAAGACGACCACCACTGAACAAGACACACAAGCTGAAACGTCAAGACTGGGCCAAGAAATATCTCAAGACTGAATTTTCTAAGGTTTTATGCACTGATGAAATGAGAGTGAGTCTTGATGGGCCAGATGGATGGGCCCGTGGCTGGATTGGTAAAGGCAGAGAGCTCCAGTCTGACTCAGACGCCAGCAAGGTGGAGGTGGAGTACTGGTTTGGGCTGGTATCATCAAAGATGAGCTTGTGGGGCCTTTTCAGGTTGAGGATGGAGTCAAGCTCAACTCCCAGTCCTACTGCCAGTTTCTGGAAGACACCTTCTTCAAGCAGTGGTACAGGAAGAAGTCTGCATCCTTCAAGAAAAACATGATTTTCATGCAGGACAATGCTCCATCACACGCGTCCAAGTACTCCACAGCGTGGCTGGCAAGAAAGGGTATAAAAGAAGAAAATCTAATGACATGGCCTCCTTGTTCACCTGATCTGAACCCCATTGAGAACCTGTGGTACATCATCAAATGTGAGATTTACAAGGAGGGAAAACAGTACACCTCTCTCAACAGTGTCTGGGAGGCTGTGGTTGCTGCTGCACGCAATGTTGATGGTGAACAGATCAAAACACTGACAGAATCCATGGATGGCAGGCTTTTGAGTGTCCTTGCAAAGAAAGGTGGCTATATTGGTCACTGATTTGTTTTTGTTTTGTTTTTGAATGTCAGAAATGTATATTTGTGAATGTTGAGAAGTTATATTGGTTTCACTGGTAAAAATAAATAATTGAAATGGGTATATATTTGTTTTTTGTTAAGTTGCCTAATAATTATGCACAGTAATAGTCACCTGCACACACAGATATCCCCCTAAAATAGCTATAACTAAAAACAAACTAAAAACTACTTCCAAAACTATTCAGCTTTGATATTAATGAGTTTTTTGGGTTCATTGAGAACATGGTTGTTGTTATATATACATATACATATATACATATATATGTGTGTGTGTGTATATATATATAAATATATACTGTATATATATATATATATATATATATATGTGTGTGTGTGTGTGTGTGTGTGTGTTATTGCAGTTAACATCATTCTAAAATATTCACATACTTTTATTGACTTTTTATGTGTTTTGCATTTTTTAAAGCTGCTTCACTAGTTGTAAAGGGGATTTTTTCTCTTTACACATAGTAGAAGTAGATATATATTATATATACTTGCACTACATATTTTAAATAACAAAGGATAACTATGCTTTGTTGCAGCTTTACCTTTACTATCACTTTAAAATATGTTTAAATATTAAGGGCTATATCACAAATGGAGTGCTATTTAATGCTCCTGCTTGAGCGTAAATTGTCCTAGAAGTAAGCTTTTCGTGTGCGTCGGGTTAAAAGTAAACAAAAGAAGTCAAAGGAGCAAAAAAGTGCAAAAAACCTAACAACCTACTTGCGCGCAAACCTGATCACATATTCTCAAGTGTGCTAACCCGACATGAAAATATGAATATTTCACATTCCACATGTGTTCTTCATTTCTATTTATTAATAAATATATATTTATATATATATACATATATGATGTTTTTTGCACAAATATACCGTATATTTATACCTATATATTTACATCATTTTATATAAAAAAAGCAGGAATGATTCAGCCCTCTGAGGCAAAGGACTGTAGTGTTAGGACCAGTCTATATTGGGGCACCTTGTAAGTTGTTGACTGGCTAAGCAGAATATGGACATATTGTGTGACTAAGATCCCAATTTTATTTAAAAAGAATAGTTGTCTCTTGATGTTTTTTACAGGCATTTTTTTGCAGCAGTTTAAAAAATATGTTGTGCTTTTGAAAATGGATGTGCGCAAATACCTTTTTGTTTGTGTATTGACTAGGTCATATTGGAAGCACTCACAAAGGCAGTGGAAGGACCAAATGGGACTGTAGCAATCTAAGGGTTAAGGCTGTAGTGAGTGAGATAGGAGTGAGGGCTGGGTAGTGAAGTAGTGCAACATTGTTGCTAGTTTAGAGAGGAGCCCCAGCCTGACCTTAAAATGTGCTGACGTCAGTCTCCTTGCCCTCTTCTCCTGGATCCTGAAGCAGAGAAGTTTATCTTCTTCACTCGTTTAGGCCTTGTCTGGTTAGGATGCATCGCTCCAGGCGATCCAGCTTGCCTCCTGTTCGCTTCAGGGAACTTCAATTCCAGAGACCTGCAAACAAAAAGCAGATAAGTAGCACTACCAATATGGAAAATGTAGATGATGTTGTCCCCCCCAACTCAGCATCCAAGCGTACACACAGAACAGTTTAGCTAACAGCTGGAGTCTCAGGATGCACTGACAGTGATACCGGAGTCCCCAGAACAGCAACATCTAGATCATATACAAATAATTTCTGGCCCAGTTGTTCAAGGGGCTGATGTTAGTGGGGGTCCGTTAGTGAGCGCAGCTGGCATGGCCTCTTTAAATGTTGGCTCTATTGACTCAGTAGGGCTTTCAAATATGCCCCCGGTTTCTATTACTGCTGGCCCTTCAAATATGGCGCCGGTTGCTGCAGGGCCTTCAAATTTACAATTCAGTACTGCGGGCCCTTCAAATATGGCGCCGGTAACTGCAGGGCCTTAAAATTTGCAATTGAGTGCTGCGGGCCCTTCAAATATGGCGCTGGCTGCTCAAGGGCCTTCAAATATTGCATCTAATACTGCGGCTGATACTAATGTAAGCAACATTGGTGGCGCAGGGCAAAATATCCCCCAGATTCAATCCGCCATTTCAGGACCAGCACAGGGCACGTATCTGGCCAATGACGTAATTGGTGGTTCAGGGCCTACCTCTGAATTTATCGTGCAGCCCCCTCCATTGCCCCCTGTCTTACCTGCCTCCTCGGTCGGATCCCTCTTTGCATCGGTCCCTCCTGCAGCGGCGTCGGCGGTTTCGGCCTTCCTAGCGATGGCTTCTTCATCCTCCTCTCCAGCGATGGCGTCCTCGTCCTCCATTCCGGTTGGTCCACACGCGATACCGGAAGTCGTCAGCGCGCGTCCTGCCCCTTCCGGTTACGTCACCGGCAGTCATTTGGATAGCGGTCCTCAGCAAGAACGGTCCATCGCTCCTCGGATTGCAGATGAGCATCACGAGAGAGCTTTGGGCCGGGTAGGACCTGGGCAATCAGGTGTCAATATGCAAAGGGGCAATGAAGCTTCAGGGGCCAATAGTGTTAGGGGTGTATTTCCTACACGGGGGCACACTGGAAATATAGGTTGGGCCAGAGGGCGCGGCACGTCTAGGCAGCTTATTGGAAACAGAAATTCAAAAGGAAAAGCTCCGCTACGTAAGGCACAGGGCAAAAGGCCTGGGCCTAGTAATAATATGCCACGCTATATTGAAGCTGCGCAGCACACGGCAGCATTGAATGTTGGTGATTTGCAACAATCCAGGATTGCACTACAACAAGCTAATGCTGTAGATGCACAGGGTTCAATGGCAATTAATGTGCAGCACAGCAGGGATGGGCAGTTCATTGCCGCGCATAGTATACCACATAGTATGGAGGGACAGCGCATTGCAGCGCATAACATTAGCGCAATGCAGCACATTACAGATGGTCATGTATCTTTGAATACACAGCATAGTGGGGCAAATTCAGCAACTCTGAGTCAGGCACAAGCAGATAACGTTTTGCAGAGGGTGAATGTTTTGCAGAATGCTTCACAGCCTCATGGTTATGGAATGATTGTGACTGATAACACTGGGGGTGTGAATGTGCCAACTAACGCTGGCAGGATGGGTGACATGGCCATTATTCATGATGTGAATGTGCTAACTAACGCTGGCAGGATGGGTGACATGGCCATTATTCATGATGTGAATGTGCTAACTAACGCTGGCAGGATGGGTGACATGGCCATTATTCATGATGTGAATGTGCTAACTAACACTGGCAGGATGGGTGACATGGCCATTATTCATGATGTGAATGTGCTAACTAACACTGGCAGGATGGGTGACATGGCCATTATTCATGATGTGAATGTGCTAACTAACGCTGGCAGGATGGGTGACATGGCCATTATTCATGATGTGAATGTGCTAACTAACACTGGCAGGATGGGTGACATGGCCATTATTCATGATGTGAATGTGCTAACTAACGCTGGCAGGATGGGTGACATGGCCATTATTCATGATGTGAATGTGCTAACTAAGACTGGCAGGTGAATGACATGCCCATAATTCATGATCATCGTACGTATGGGCAGCAAGTTTCACATAATGTACCATTAGCAGCTCCTGATATGCCACAAATTTCACACGATGTACCATTAGCAGCTCCTGCCATGCCACAAGTTCGCAATGCTCGCGAGTTATTTTCTTTGTTACAGGGGGTCATGCAACCGCAAAACCAGGTGTCCGGCATGAGTTCTCTTCAGGAAGCATCTATCCTGCCATCCGCCTCGCAGCAAGCATTAGCGTCTGCAGCAAGCTCTTCAGCACCCAGCTCTACTCAAGTTCACCAGGCTGCAACCTCAGCTCCAGTTCAAGCGGCTTCGGAGCTAACATCGACTCAGGTTCCGCCATCCTCCTCTGCTACTGGTGAGTCACGTGCAAATTTATTCAATGAGCATAGTACACCTGCATTCACACATGATAGATCTGATTCGGCTGACTCATCCTTATCCGAATCAGATTCAGGTAGTGACACGTCTTTAGGCTTGAGGGGCAGGGGTCAGAAGAGGATGTTTCATATGGTTAAAAAGATGTGGCGCGAGATGCAGTCAGGAGGTTTTAAGCAGAATTCCAGGGTTACTGAATTAGCCACGCCAGCGGATGCACAATCCTCGGCGGTAGCGCACTTAGCTCATCAATCCTTGGCGGTCGCAAAGTCAGCGCATCAGAGTAGTCATCTGCAGAATTCCCCATTGTCTGGTATCCCTGATAGGAAGGTTGCAATGCACGGAGACACTATTCCCTCTTATATGCCTTCGCTGCATGCCCATTTAAAGCCAAGGTTATTAAAAAAATACAGCAGGGGAAATACGTCAATATTTTTGAACTATCCCATGAGGCTTATAGACAGAAGGAGAAAAGCTCCGATGGAACTGGCCCTAAGAGGTTAAAGGCCCCGAAACTTTTGAGGAATGGCTCATTTGTTTTAGAGTGTTTTCTTCCTGTTATCTAGAGAGATACCCGAATCAGAACCTCGCCATTTTAAAATACACGGATTCAATCCACTGGATTCAAAGGAAATTCAGTGAGGGAGCGTGGCGGGACTATGACTCTGAGTTCAGGCGCAAAATGGCGGGTAACCCAGTGCTTACATTTGATTGCACGGATTCCCATCTTTGGCAGCGCCTGGGCCCACAGTGTTCCCCCTCCACGTCAACCACAGCTGCACCTCAGTCCTTTCGGAACCAGAAGGGTAAGCGTAGGGGTGGATTCTGCTGGGCTTTCCAAGATAACAAATGCGAAAACGGAAGCGCTTGTGGATTTAAACCCCAGAATAGAATCCTTGCTGGCCAAAAAAGCTCACTCCCCAGTGAGGTCCCATGCGCTTGACTTATGGCTGCGTTGCTACCCCGATCGCGAAGCTACAAATTTACTAAGAGAGGGTTTCAGCAGTGGTTTCGTCATTCCAGTTAATGCGATTGTTAAGAGGTCAATCAAACATAGGAACTTACGCTCAGTATACGATTACCCTCAAGTAGTGCAGGAAAAATTAGAAAAGGAAATTTGCCTTGGACGCATGATAGGCCCCTTTCGGTCACCTCCATTTCTTAACATGGTCATCTTGCCATTAGGGGTAGTACCAAAAAAAGAGCCAGGAAAATTTTGGCTGATACAGCACCTTTCCTACCCTAAGGGAAGCTCAGTGAATGACGCTATTGATCCTGAGCTTACCTCAGTGCGATATCAATCTTTTGATAGCGCTCTTGAGCTAGTCCAGGGGTGTGGTGGAGGTGCTTTATTAGCGAAATTAGATATTGAATCTGCGTTTCGTTTGTTGCCCCTACATCCTTCTGCCTTCCCGCTGATGGGTTGTAAGTTCCAGGGTAGTTTTTATGTAGATCGATGCCTGCCCATGGGCTGTGCCATTTCTTGTGCCTTGTTTGAGAAATTCAGCACATTTTTGCACTGGGCCGTGGCTCATAGAGTGGGTAGGGATTGCATTGCGCACTATCTTGATGACTTCTTGATTGTAGGTCGGAAGGATTCTGAGGATTGCTTACGGGCAATGAACATAATGCGAGAGCTTATGGCTTTTTTGGGGGTTCCTCTTGCCGAGGAAAAAACCCAAGGTCCAGTTACTTGCTTAACCTTCCTTGGCATAGAGATTGACACGGTGCAAATGATTTGCAGGTTGCCCATTGATAAGGTGCAGAGCATGCTAGAAGCGGTTAAAGCGGCCGTGTCTTCAAAGTTCGTTACTCTGAAACAGTTACAGTCAATCCTTGGCCTATTGAATTTTGCTAGCCGTGTTATTCCCATGGGGAGGGTATTTAATCGCAGGCTTGAAAGTAAATTAAGTGGCAGGATCAAACCAAAAGAAAAAATATATATTTCAGGGGGAATGACTGCCGACCTAAAGGTGTGGGAGTCTTTTCTGCAGCACTTTAATGGCATTCGTTTCTGGCGCTCGGAACCTATCTCGAGTCAGCTACTTCATCTGTTCACTGATGCCGCGGGATCCAGTGGTTATGGGGCATACTTTCAGGGGGAGTGGAGTGCGGGCCCCTGGCCTGCAGATTGGAAAAGTAGGGGTTTAACCCGAAATCTCACACTCCTGGAATTGTTCCCCATAGTCATGGCAGTCGAGTTATGGGGACCACAATTTTCTAATAGGAATGTTGTTTTCTGGACAGATAACCTTAGTGTAGTGCATGCCATCAATAGATTGTCTGCCACTTCTGCTGCTGTGGTCTGTTTGTTACGGCACTTGGTGTTACGCTTTTTGGAACTTAACATTCAGTTTCAAGCTAAACACGTCCCAGGAGTGAATAATGTAATTGCTGATGCCCTATCTAGGTTTGAATGGGCGACATTTAGGCGTCTTGCTCCTTGCGCTGCCAGATCAGGCTTACCATGTCCCCAATTTCTTTGGCAGCTTCTGAATCCTGGGTATCCCTGCTCCCTTTAGTCCGCGCATCATTGGCTCCATCCACCTGGTACTCTTATGTCAGGTCTTGGAGGGAATGGGAGTCCTTCTGCCATGATCAGGAAGTGGAGTCGGTTTCAGCTACGCAAATTGTCTTACGTAACTGGCTGGTGAGTTTATGGTCGGCGGGGGCACGCCCCGGTGCCGTTCAGGCTCGCATGGCTGCACTCGCCTTTTTCTATCGGGCCCTTGCATTACCTGATCCCACAAATTCATTTTTTGTTCGGCGAGTGCTCAAGGGTTGGGGTCGCTTGCAGCCGCAGAAGAAAGATTCCCGCGAGCCCATTACCCAAGAACGCTTGGTGAGGCTGGTGGCGGCTTTGGAGGCTGTGTGCTCTTCTCCCTATAAAATACGTTTATTCCGGTCAGCGTTTGTCTTGGCATACGCGGCTGCCCTGGGCGAACTGCTTTCCCCAGCTAAAAGTTGCACAAATAGGGGCGTACAAATACAGCATATTAAAGCATCACCTGATTCTATTTTGCTCTTCCTCCCCCGTTCAAAAACTGACCAGCAGGGAAAGGGAATTTGGGTGACCATTTCCCCAGTGTCAGGTGACTGCTGCCCTGTTAAATTAGTGAACCTTTATCTGGCTACTCGTCCCCCAGTTCCTGGCCCATTGCTTATGCATGAAAATGGTTCTGCATTGTCCACTTACCAGTTCCGCAGAATACTGTCCCGCGCTGCTACCATAGCGGGTCTCGATGCAACCAAAATAGCTCATTCAGGATAGGTGCAGCAACGAACGCAGCGACATCAGGGCAATCTGTGGAATCTATTAAGCTCTTAGGGAGGTGGCGTTCTAATAAGTATAGGTCTTATGTACGGCCCCTTGTTTAACTCTGATTGCAGTCAGACACAGTTACTAACCCCTTTTTGTTTTTTTAGGAGCATCCCAGGGCGCAACAAGAATTTGGATTGTAGGGCATTCCTACATACACTAGGCATCTCTCTGGTGTTTATCCCGTCCAGGTGGACAAAGTTTTGGGTTCCCCCCTGCCAGGGCGTCTGTTAGATGGTTAGGGGAGAGAGGAATGTGTTGGCCTAGGCTCCCTTCCCTTTTGTCCGAAGCCCTTAATCGCTGGGGTAAGCCCCATATCATCATTTTGTACTTGGGGGGAAATGATTTAGGTGCCCTTCCTGTCCTGCAGCTGATTAAGATTATGCAGGCTGATATAACATGGCTAAAAACCTGTATCCCCAATGTCATCTTGGGTTGGTCCAATATTATACCGAGGCTGGAATGGAGGCACATGTCCTCACATAGTGCAGCGTATAGGGTCAGGAAGAAAGTTAATTCGACTGTAGGTAGAACCGTCACAGAGCAGGGAGGTTTCGTGGTCAGACACAATGCCTTAACGGCTGACAAGACTGAGCATTACAGGAAGGATAGGGTACATTTAGAGGATGCAGCCTTGGATATATTTATAAGTGATATTCGAAGGTCTCTTATACCCTTCCTTTAAGTCAGGTGCTAGGTTTTATTGTGGCAGCAAGGATACCGTCTCCGAGGTTATCTTGTGGTGGGAGGTTGTGGCCTTGTTGCGTGGGGAGAGGGTGAACGGGGGGAGCGATGGCCAATCTAAAAGTGGGAGGGGCGGATAGCCTCTGGTGCACACGAGGTGCCCCTCCTTCCCCTTGCGGGTGGGTCCATCCGCTTGCTTCCCTCAGTAGCATCTCCCAGGGCAGAGGGGACCCTCCCCTCTGCTGCTGTCTCCGTTGGGGCCACTGACCTCCTGTAGCGCTGGGTTAGCCAGCTTGTTTGCCGCCAGTTTTGCCTTGTTGGCTCCTAAGTTATCTCTAATTTTGATAATAAACATAATTTTTAACCTGTGACGGTTTAAAATGTATCCACTAAATCTAAGTTGTTGTGTCGTTATTTATAGTTATAAGTTATTATAGAGTATAAGTTATTGTTAGGTATTGGTTAAGTTATATTTCCCTCTCTGCTGGTAACGAGCTGTAGGCCTTTAATCCCTTAAGGCAGTGGAAGGACCAAATGGGACTGTAGCAATCTAAGGGTTAAGGCTGTAGTGAGTGAGATAGGAGTGAGGGCTGGGTAGTGAAGTAGTGCAACATTGTTGCTAGTTTAGGGAGGAGCCCCAGCCTGACCTTAAAATGTGCTGACGTCAGTCTCCTTGCCCTCTTCTCCTGGATCCTGAAGCAGAGAAGTTTACCCTCCCTCCCTTCCCCTTTTTTCTGGCGGCTCAAAATTATAGTATCGCTATGGCATAGTTATGATTAGTCAATCTAAGCTCAGTAAGCCCATAGCTGTAGTATATGATTCTCCATTTACTGCTTTCCTCGGTCCGAGCGGCCTGGGGTGGTAGTTATCCTTACAGGCGGAGAAGTCTTGCACCCTGACTGCGGGAGGTCGTGGCCTTGTTGCGTGGGGAGAGGGTGAACGGGGGGAGCGGTGGCCAATCTAAAAGTGGGAGGGGCGGATAGCCTCAGGTGCACACGAGGTGCCCCTCCTTCCCCTTGCGGGTGGGTCCATCTGCTTGCTTCCCTCAGTAGCATCTCCCAGGGCAGAGGGGACCCTCCCGTTGGGGCCACTGACCTCCTGTAGCGCTGGGTTAGCCAGCTTGTTTGGCGCCAGTTTTGCCTTGTTGGCTCCTAAGTTATCTCTAATTTTGATAATAAACATAATTTTTAACCTGTGACGGTTTAAAATTTATCCACTAAATCTAAGTTGTTGTGTCGTTATTTATAGTTATAAGTTATTATAGAGTATAAGTTATTGATAGGTATTGGTTAAGTTATATTTCCCTCTCTGCTGGTAACGAGCTGTAGGCCTTTAATCCCTTAAGATTTGTATATAAACTTTTTGTAAGGTGTGCTAAACCAAATTTTGTATTTGTATTAAAACATAATCAGGGAGACTGACCATCTCCCATTGGTTAAAGCACCCCACCCTAGCTCAGGTGTGCTATTGACAGTGTAATAGAGTTGTGAATATTAAGCCAGGGAGTCTCATTCTATTATAAAGAGTAAAAGCAGGAATGATTAAGCCCTCTGAGACACCTTGTAAGTGGTGACTGGCTAAACAAAATATGGCCATATTGTGTGACTAAGATCACAATTTTATTTAAAAATAATAGTTGTCTTTTGATTTTTTTTACAGACAATTTTTTGCAGCAGTTCAAAAAATATGTTGTGCTTTTGAAAATGGATTTGTGCCAATACCTTTTTGTTTGTGTATATATATATATATATACTTAGAACATGTTCTGCTTTGTGCAGAACATAGGAATGTGAAATATTTACAGTAAATACACAGTATAACAGTTTACTAAATATGAATATTGTATAAATATGGTTTTACATGTTTTCATCTACTTAACTGCAAAGGGCTCTAATGCACACACACACACACACACACATATATATATATATATATATATATATATATATATATATATATATATATATATATATATATATATATATATATACATATATATGTCTCTATATACAGTATGTATACATTTGTATTTATGTGTTTATATGTGTATATATGTCTGTAAATACATATATATATATAGATACATATGTAAACACGTGCACTAACCGGCCACTGTATTAGGTACACCTGTTCAATTGTTTGGTAACACAAATTGCTAATTAGCCAATCACATGGCCCCAACTTAATGCATTTAGGCATCTAGATGTGGTGAAGATGACTTGCTAAAGTTCTAACCGAGCATCAGAATGGGGAAGAAAGGGGATTTGACTTTGAACGTGTAATGTTTGTTGGTGCCAGACGGGCTGGTCTGAGTATTTAAAAAACTTCTGATCTTCTGGGATTTTCATGCACAACCATCTCTAGGGTTTACAGAGAATGGTCCAAAAAAGACAAAAATATCCATTGAGCGGCTGTTGTGTGGACAAAAATGCCTTGTTGATGTCAGAGGAGAATTTGCACACTGTTTCGAGATGATAAAAACGAAAAACAAGAATTAAGTGCGCATAAAACAGCAACCACGCCAAACAGTATGAAATAAATATTTACTAAATCATGTGAATGTATAAAACAGAAAATATACCTAAAAACACAAAATTAAACCACTGGTGGTTAGATAAAAATACAATATGGTATTCAAAATAAAATCCACAGTCCACAGTCTTATTCAGCTGATGTGAAACTAGTATAAGTTAGCTGAAATATAAAGGACACTAGTCCGATAATCAAAATTGGATTTGAGGCTGTTCAACCACATTCACTTTAGACAAGCCAAGAGGAGACATCCAAGAGGCGTGAAACAGTACACGAATAGCGCTCACCCGGTACAACGGACCTTAGGAGGGCGTGGCAACTTACTGCACCTGGGCGGTATTTTTTATATGTTTTGTGAGACTTTTTTTGCTCACAACACAGTTAACCAGAGCTCTGAGGTTACGCTAACCTGATGCGCGTTATCTTCAATTGTGCTCAAGTGATTGTGTTTACTCTCAACTCGTAATACAAGCGATAAACCTGACGTGTGCAAACCCCCGCGATAAACCCTTTTTTGCTCTTGTGGAACTGTTTACGCACAACTCGTAATCTGGCCCTAAATATGTTCACCACTTTTGTCTTGTAAGTAGCATTCAGAGAACAGAGTCATTTCATATTCAGCTGCTGTGTTGTCCATTGAAATGTATTCAACGATACCAAGCTTGTCAGAACACAGAAGTCTAGATTCACAAGGCATTTAAAGAACTCTCTATTAACATAAAACTCACCCA